>NW_024039352.1:1800000-2033832 GCF_016077235.1 Cyprinodon tularosa
ATAGGAATATGATTGACAAGTCAAGTGATACATGTCAGTATCATAAAATCTAGACTTATGCTGAATGCTGACATTCTAAATTATATAATCACAGATCAGTCTGTGCACAAAAATAATGTTTTGTAAATATGTAGCAAGGTTTATTGTTTTAATAGGATAGTATTGGTTGAAAGAAATATCTATCTGTCTTGGAAAATAATATCGACAAAGGTTTGATAAAAAAAACTTTTTTCTTCATCAGTAAAGCTTTTATAATGTCTTATTGAACACATAAATGCTTGAAAATACAAACCAAAAAAAAAAAAACTATTTAAAAATATGTATTTTTAATGCTGATTGATATTCACATTGATTTAATGAACACAGCTAAAGTTTTCATTTATACAAAAAATAAATAAAAAAGAGGGAAAATACTAGATTGTGGTTTTGTTTGAATGTCATATCACTGCTTCTGAATAAGTATGTTGCAATATATATTTATATCGAATTCTTTTCCAGCACCTTTTCTTATATGAAAGTTTTTACATAACACCACCAAGACTCTCAGTGCTCCCATGCTTCTCCCCCTAAAGGAGACAATTTGCTTACCAGCAGAGTGGATCTCCCTGGGATGGAATCAAGGCATTGCTTACAAAAGATACAAGTAAATTTCCCACACTTATCATCTGAATGGCTCCACTCAGGAAATGAGGCCAATATGTCATTATGATATTAACTAATGTTAACTACCAGTACAAAGACATAACAGGATACATGATATTATGTACAGTATATTACCGATTTGCATATGTGATGGATCCATCGCAAACAAAACAGCTTCTTAAGCTGGGCCTCTGAAGTAAACAATTGCAATCGGCTGTTCACTGGGAGATTTTGTTTTTTTTGTGAATGTTGCATGTGGTACAAGAAAGCTAGTTATTTCACCAAGGGGAAAGAAAAGTGCATCTTTTTTGTCTGATGAGGGAGGCGTACAGACACAGAAGCAGCACAGACCACATCAGAAGATGACAGGACTACAGCAGTTTTCTGAATCCCAAAGGAGGAGAGAAAGAGAGAGTAAGGTGGGCACATCGAGGCTATATGCCCTATTCATGAGTAAAAGAAAATATAGCAATATCTGGAAAAAATTTATATATACTTATCAAAGTATATATATATATATATATATATATATATATATATATATATATATATATACTTATTAAAGTATATCTATCTATCTATCTATCTATCTATCTATCTATCTATCTATCTATCTATCTATCTATCTATCTATCTATCTATCTATCTATCTATCTATCTATCTATCTATCTATCTATCTATCTATCTATCTATCTATCTATCTATCTATCTATCTATCTATCTATCTATCTATCTATCTATCTATCACAGTTCAAGGCCAGATATTTTATATGTTGTGCTTCTTGTAATATTTTAAGTGTTAGTAGTATGTTTCTCTGTTAATCTTTGCATATGTATAAACCACACCCACAATGTTTTATTTAACCCAGTTTATTTTAAATGGGTCATACTTTAAATTTGTATATTTTATTTTGTTGACTTTTTCTGTTGTATTTCAGAAGCTTTTGCTTAATTTTTTGACATTCCATGTCAATAAACATCTGATACAGTTGTTGGCTCTCTTGCAGCAGCTCTCTCATTTATCTCTTTGGGAGAACCTGACACTTCTCCACGATCTGCAGTGTGTTTAGACATATTTTCAGACATGCTAACTCACTCAGATTCATAAGACAAGGGAGACATTTTCTATCGTAGAACTGGTAGCCACATTGCCCCACTCCGACTCAGGGCAACACACGGGAGGCTCCGCCTTTATTATCTACTTATAGTAGAGCATAGCCTTCCGCTCTACAAAGTAGTGCCAACCCAAAAAATACAATAGTGGCATACATACTCAACAGCCCCAATCAATGGTGTCACACACTTTGGCTGTAACATTGGTTTCCAAACACAATATTAATAGAGCTTTTCAATCTTGGCCTTTGTGCCAGATTTTGTGAACACATGTGCAACCATATTCTCTGTAGGACAGTACACCATAACAATTTTACTCTGTAAAACATTTGATCTGATATCCACAAGCTTGCTCCTCTGGCGATTCACAGGGTTCTTTGAAAGGTGTATAGTCCCTTAGTTCACCTTAAACACTTTTAGCTTTTGTTAAAACTGTGGTCCATGTCCTGTAATAGTTGAGAATGATAGAGAGCTTCTTGAATAGTAGCAGCCAGTGCTACATACTCAGCCTCACACATTTACAATAAAACCATTTGCTGCTTTCTTGTTTACATGAAACAATAGCACGACTCTAACTCAGACTGAAGCAATAGCCAGTAGTACTTATTCTGTTAGTAACATCTTTGGCCCAGTCTGCATTGGAGTATACTATTAGCTCCAATATGTTGCCACTCTTTTCATAGTATAACTCACAATTTTCTGTTCCTTCTAGATAACTGTACACATGCTTTAAAGCTGTCATATGTTTCTCCCTTGGATCAGACACGCTGTGACAGTTTACATACAATCCATCTGCTATCAGGCCTAGAACAGGTCATGATGTAGATGAAGCTGCCCAAAATTTGTCTGTACTTTCTTTGATCAGCTTGTTTCCCCTCTGCAGTTAGATCACATCTGATATTACAAGGAGTGGCCCAGGGTTTACACTCAGCCTTACCAAACCTTCCCAGTATTTCCTTTATGAATGTGGACTGGTTCAATTTGATAGAACCTTGTTGTTGTCTGAAATCGATCCCAATAAAATTAGCGAGTTTACTTAAGTCTTTCATTTTAAACTTGCTTATCACTTTCTCCTTCACCTTCATTGAACATTATTTGGGGAGTCAGATCATATACAATGGACAAGGAAAGGGAGGATTAAAACATTAAAGCTCCATGTCAAAATGTAGCTCATTGAAGAGAAAATTCAAAAGATTATATTACTGGTTGAAAATAACCATGTGATGATTAATAGTAATGTTTTCACAAAGTTCAAGATCATTCTACAGTCTGGTTGTTTCAGTAAATCTGGTTGTAGTGATGGACTCAGACCTGGAACTTCAAAGGTACATAAACACAGTAACACCTAAAGAACATTTACGGGATTACCTCTTTTTTATCATGGAATAGTTTAAATACGAATATGCTGGATTACTTTTTATCTGTGGACCCTAATGGAAGAATGGCGTATAAAGTATTGAAGATTGGATTTTATAAAACTGCTTCTGGATGCCTTCAAAGGTATGTTGTTGTGGCTGCTTTGTCATGTTTACATTTTGACATGCTGCTATATCTTTGTTACTCGCTATGTCCATACAATGAACTTGGCAGTTGAATTGTGAAGATTCTAAGCTTTCCAACGATGTCTATCATGTCTATATTGGTAAACATTTTACTGTTGGAATTTTCATGCTTTTTGAGTTAGTAATTCTAAATGCTTTATATTGCCGGCGAGAGGTTAAGAAGTTCAGACTTTTTCATCCAGACAGAACTCTGGTTAGCCAGCTCATTGATAAATTGTAAGCTTATATGATTCTTTTTCTTCTTAAAGGAATCCGAATCGAGAACTAATTGGAACTGGAATCGGTACGAGGAATCAAAATCAGAACCAGAATTGTTCATATTCAAGCAATGCATTATCCTACTTCTTGTACTTAGCTTCTTGTCCATCTTTGATGTACCTAACAATCAGAATCAGAATCAGAAATACTTTAATAATCCCAGAGGGAAATTACTTTTCTTACACTCTCCAGTTACAGTTTTATATAATATATACACACATCCAACTATACAATGTAAAAAAGATAAAAAATAAGAATAAAAAGAGATAAAATATATACACATATAGCTATTCTGTATATATATCTGTAGGTATATCTATGCATATGTAAAAACTAAATCCAAATATAGTGAAAATCCAAGTAAAGTGATACATCCAAGTCCAAGTGATACGTGGCATGCAAAAATAGTTCATAAATGTCAATTAGGGGGGGGGGACCTCGTCTGCTGGACCAGTGTGTCATGGAGAGGATGTGAGTCATTGTCTAATATGGACTGAAACCTGGACAGCATCCTCCTCTCAGCCACGGTGGTCAGGGTGTCCAGCTGTTCCCCCACAACATCACCGGCCCTCTTGATCAGTTTGTTCAGTCTGTTGTTTTCAGCGACCCTCAACCTACTGCCCCAGCGTGTGATAGCAAAGAAGAGCGTGCTAGCAACAACAGACTCATAAAACATCCTCAGCATTGTCCCACAGATGTTAAAGGACTTCAGCCTCCTCAGGAAGAATAGTCGGCTTTGGCCCTTTTTGTAGACCGCCTCGGTGTTTCTAGTCCAGTCCAACTTATTGTTCAAGTACACTACTCCTCCACAGTGTCAACAGGAACCCCCTGGATGGAAACAGGGGTCACAGGTGTTTTTGTCCTCCTCAGATCCACTATTAGCTCCTTAGTCTTTGTCACGTTGAGCTGCAGGTAGTACAGCTCACTCCAAGTGACAAAGTTGCCCACCACAGTCCTGTATTCACTCTCCCCACCCTTTTCAATGCAGCCAACAATTGCTGAGTCATCAGAAAACTTCTGAAGGTGTCAGGACTCAGAGCAATAGCTGAAGTCCGAGGTGAAAAGGGTGAAGAGGAAGGGGGAGAGGACAGTCCCCTGAGGCGCCTGAGTAGTTATAGTACTGCTCCCTGAGGTGGTTCTTTGCCGCTAACTACTTAATTGGACCCTTCTGTCTCACAAAATAATTTCAATTTGTTTGTCAGGTTGTGTTTTATCCCGGTAATTTTTGATCCCTCAAGCTCCATCTAAGTCTTCTGACATTTTTAACAAATTGAGTCAAGATGAATGCTGGTAAATGCGCAGGAGAAATCAAAGAACATGATCCTCACAGTGCTTTCAACCTTGTCTAAATGACAGTTGGTTTGTTGAAGCAGGTTTACATCTTCAACTGCATTGCCATGTCAATAAGCAAACATTTTTTTGCTCAGATGCCGCTAAAGAAGTCTACTACGACTTTCATGATGTGGGGTGGTCTATAACCACTCAGGACTCTTGACAGATTTCTTTGGCACCAGAACAAGGCAGAAGGTCTTCCAGATCACTGGATGTCTCTCCTAAGTCACAGTAAGGTTGATGAAGTGCTGTAGAATCTGACAGAGCTGCTCTGCACTGGCCTTTTGGACTCATTGGTTGACACCATCAGATGATGTATATAGATAGATATTATGATGTATATAGATAGATATTTCATTTTGTTTTACATCCGTGGTTAGCTCATCAACATATGTAATAATTAAATAATGCTTCAGCTACTTCCATAAGTACCAAGTAGGTTGAAAAGGTGGTGCTGAGGATTCAGACCAGAAGCAATGGAGAGAAGCCAGAAATATAGGCTGTCTCTTCCATGAATCATTATGAGCAATGTGAAATCTTTAGAAAACAAGTTAGGAACAATCACAGGGTGGACTGGAATGCATAAGGTTAGCTTCAGAAGGAGAGATAATAAGAAATTACAAGCAGGATAGGATTGTCCCAGGTAGGCTTTTCAAATCTATCCAGAACAATCTCAGAAATCACCTAGAGAAGCACATGAAGTGGCTCAGAGTTTACAAGTGACAGTTAATCCTTAGACATCGAGTGACTGGTCTGCTCCACTTAAGCTGCATGGAAAGTGAAGTGAACAAGCTAATGAGCTGCAACTGTAGAAGATAAAGCGGGAGATGAGACACCGAACCCAGCAACCAGTCTCCAGGACACCCTCTGGTGGAGAGTCTAAAAACTAAACCAGGAGAACAAAGCTCTGTAACAATAGCCATATAGCTGCTCTGCTCTGGCAACCCACATAATGACCGACCTGTGGATAATGCTTTTAATTCAAAACAAGTAAAAAACTTTAAGACAAAACATGATGTAGACTAGGTTTAAAAGAAAAACAGCGACAACAAAGACTACAGAATAGCTTTTAACTGGGGGATGGCCAGTTACAAGTGATTTGCATATTTTTATTAAGTGTGCTAAAGTTATTTTCTATTTGGTACAAGGGGAGCGGGACTTAAAGCAACAATGTAGAGGTGAAATCACAAAAGAAGCACAGACCTAAAAAAGCCACATCTGTCCCACATTGTCCCTGATAAGCATCTTAGTTGTCCCACATTTGTTTTTGTTTTGTTTAGATCTGGTAACCCTAAACCCAGGGGGTATTTGCTGACTGAGTTAGCTTGTGCTCTGCAACTTTCTACTGTCCTTACATATGCCTGAGTTTCTCACGGGTGAGTGGGCTGTGGTGAAAGAAAGGATACAGTATGATTGCACTGCATTTCTATAGCACTTTCACCACTTCAGACAATGTTTTCAAACTGTACTTCTCAGTTAAGCTTAGAGTATGTGCAAAACATTGAGGTTTTCATACTGCCTTGTGTATTACATCAACCACATGTGCACCATTGCCTGTAACAATTGCAACAATATTATCAGAAATTCCCCATTTTTCTGCAGTGTGTTTCAATGCTAAACTGTGGTTTACTGTCCTTGGAAAGTGTGTATTTCTGAAGCAAATTCCTTTATTTCACAATTTCCAATAAAATTAGATGATACAGTCAAATAAACCTTGGTGGCCACTGAGGTCCATGTATCAGTGGTAAGTTTAACACCATTTTATAATGATCCTTTGATTTTGGCTTTATAAACATTTGTACCATATGAATTTTATTTTCTTCCTGTGAGTTTGTATTTTGCATCAAGAGTTCTCACAAATGAGAAGGTCCATTGGGAGGATTTCTAAAAGGCATTTTTGCATAAAATCATAGTGAAAAACAAATGATTGTACAATTCTGCATTAATTGCTTCATCTTATTTAGATTCAGCTACAAAAGTAGTCTTTCTTAATAGTCCATGATACCTTGATACAAACACTTGGTGTTGTTATACTGCGTCACTCAAATTGTAATTGTAACAAAAATATTTTATTAAAATTTAATGTAAATATAATTACACATCCTGCAAAGGATAAAGTGTGAAATATGATTTTTCCTCCCTCGCCTTACCCATTGGGATCCCTTTTCATTGTTTACTGTAAGGGGAGTGCCTCTAATGGCACCAAGGCCTCAGACAAAAAAATGTCTGTTTTTGTTTCTCTCTGATTTTTGTCTTCTTGGACAGGCTGTAGCGAAAATCTATTCCCCTTTGGGCTTAACAAAACCTTTATCTTAAAATATGAATTTAACAGTTATACGAAGTTGACTGCTTTGTGATAATATGGCATATATCTCATTAATGAAAAGTTTCTACTTCATCTTTTATAGAATTTTTTAAGTAACTATTGCAGCTTTAATGAAAATTTACCAGAAAAAATCTAGACTGTTTGCATATTGTCTTGCTGTTACAAATTTTACATTAGAAAAACTTTTGCAGATATGTGTTGAAACATTTCTTTACCTCTTTCCCTGAGGAAACAATGATACAGGTATTTGATATATTGCTCTAAACTTTGGTGGTGATTTGTATTTTTGTCATGTTGGTTTCAAGTCAGGAAGTCAGCTGAACTTTCTGGTTTGTACAGGGGAGGCGATTTAGACTGAGAATTGCTGCACAGAGATAAGATCTTTTCCATGAAGATCGGAGATGAAATGAGGATCACTGGTGGTCTAGAGCATAACAGGGTCCGCATTAAAAGAAATTCACAAGAAAGGGGAAATATATTCTGGGTTTAAGCCCTTTGCTTAAATACTATCAGGGGTAATAGTGTGGAGAGGAGAGATGATCCATTGTCTCCTTATATACACGCTAGTCATCCTGATTGAGAAATGTTCTCAGGTCAGTTGTGCAGAAACATGGGACGTTCCAGCTTACAGCAAATATTCTCTCTGTGACAGGAAAATCACGTAGAAATAACAGCAAAACATTTATTTATTTTTAAATTCCTCTTTATTGAGAGTCAGGGAAATTGGTTGATTGGTGGAGATATGTGCTACAAATGCTTTTTAGTTTTGTCTTATTTTTTTTTTGGAATTTTCTTTTAAATGTTTTATGATAATACTTATTAATTGTAAAAGCTCCAACAATAACAATGCTAATGTGGCCTAAAGCTCAATATTTTGCCTTCGTTTCTGGACCTTGACTTGATCAGAGACTGCTGTCTTCCGCTAGAAGCAACACTTGTCATTTGGGTTTTATGAGGTGTTTTTTTTTATGAGGTTTAATGTGTTGCTACAACTTGTCACACTTTTCCCACAAACATTTATGTGTTGTTTGTTGGTTATTTATGGTCCTAAAATAACAAACCTTCTTAGACTTTTTTTTACGATCTAACATTGTTTCTGTATTTTATTAGCTGCAGGATGCTGTGCTTGCTTGGCATTATATACTGATGCATTGAAAAAAGTATTTCCTACCAAAAATATGCATTCAGTGAGAAATGCACTTACCAAGAGGCCGAGAAGTTTGATATTTGCAGCTAAATTCTTATTTCAGGTGGCAGAATCAAAAGTGTCATTGATTGGATTAAATAACCAATTTTAACGCCTAAAGCTCTGGTATCTAAGGTGCCGTATTGTAATATTGATCCACATGTCACTAACTCTCGCTTCAGATGGCCAACTCCCATAATGTGTAAGGAAAAGGAGGCTCATTTAGCAGAACTCTCCAAGCTGACTGGGGGGAGTGACATATAGTCCCCACCTAAATTAGGAGATTTGCTAAAATCTCCTGATTTTAGCAAATCAGGAGATAAAAAGCTACCAAGATCTTAACCACCCTAAAATGAACAAAATGCTTCTTGCTCTTTTTCCTTCAAAGAATAAATCATAAAATCCGACAATACAGATGTTTTGATATTGCTGTTAAACCATAAAGAGACATTATGTAAGTTTTTATTGAAAAGTATCTTTAAAATAGCCTTTTTTACCCTTTACAACTAAATTATGGCTTGATGAGCAGATTGAAATCACAGGTTAGCCTTTATGCATCTATAAGCCTGTAGCCTATTTTCATTAATGGGTCTGAAGTAGCAAAGATTTGAAGCTTTATATTTGAGATGGACTTTTTGGATCCTCAGAAGTGACCAGCATCTAGCTCAACTTAGACACTAATTGGAACTCCAGGTAATTTGAAAAAAGGAAAACAATAAAAATATTTTTCTGGTTTTTGGCCACATGGAGCAGTATCATTGGGAAACACCATAATGCTTCTTTAAATCATAATCCTACATTGTAATTGGCCAACCTATTTTGAGTCTGTTCTTTGGAAGGCTTGAGGCAGGAGTGGAACAAGATGGATTCTGGTGTGCTTTTGAACGTACAAATAACACTAGGATTCAAATTGCAAGTAAGGTTAATTTTGAATGATACTGTAATTAACTATTAACATCAATACACTTACAATGACAATGAAAAAATCTGTAGTGGGCCATAATCGGTGTTAGCGCAGCACGTTAACATCAGACTCTTATTGGGCAATTAAAAAGAATATCACTGTTAAAAAGGTTGCAAGTACCTGGTTCAATACCGACAGCCTGCTCTCTGGGTCTCTGAGCAAGACCCTTAACGCCACACTGCTCCCCGGGTGCCATACAATGGCAGCCCAATGTTCCCCAAGGGGATGGGCTAAATGCTGAGGTTAAGTCCGCCAGTGTGAGATCAATAAAGTTCAACTGATGTTATTCTCATAGTTGGTTTGGGAGCTGGGTCTATAGATATGACTTTGCGTAGATGTATATCGGGGGGGTGAACAAATCAGTGTTGTGTGTAGGCGTACTGTTAACACATTGAACAAGACCTGCTAACATAGATGCAGCTATAAACCCGCCGGGTTTGCTTAATTTATTTTAAAGAACGCCCATCAGCGTGGTTTAAGATGGTGGGCTCGAGGTTGTTCTCCAGGCGGCCACAGGTGAGCCATCTTACAAGCTACTGTACCTCAAAGGTGAACTATCATGAGGAGAATACATGACGTGCACGCCGTGGAAAAAGCCCCAAAAGATGAGAAGTTGGTCAAAGCAACGTGTTTAGCACTGACGATCGACCACTGGACATCTGTCAATACCGTGGCGTTACTGTACACCTCATCGACGCCAGCTGGGAACCTCGCTTTAGGTAGGCTATGTTATGTAATTTTAAATTTCCTTTTAACACATCACCACAAATGATTACCACAACATTATGTTTGCTTCTTGATGATTGCTTTGGTGAATGTGGTTAAAATGGGATGCATTTTGAAAATGTTTGTTCAGTGGTATAATGTGATGCATTTTGGAAAAAGGAGATGAGCCCCTGGTCTAATGCGTCACCTAGCTTAAGAAACCTATTCAAAGACTTACTTTTACTTATTTTCAGACGTGTCAAGTAATGAAGTACAACTACTTTGTTACTGTACTTAAGTACACTTTTTAGGTATCTATACTTGACTCCATTACTTATTTTTCTTCCCACTTCTGACTTCTACGTACTCATTACATTTTCACACAAGTATCTGTACTTTCTATTCCTTACATTTAAAAAAAAACGTTACTCCTAACTCGGCTTCGGTTTAATGTTTACAAACATTTATTTCATGTCATGTGTGCCATCCAATGCAGATCATTGGTACCATCCACATCTAGTGAAAACTAGTGTAATTGGATGAGTCATATAACGCAAACACTCATTGGTTAGTCAATGGAAATCATCAGAAGCAAGCAGGTGTTCTTCAAACTGTAAACGCGAATTGTCTATGCCATGCTACAATGTTGGATTCAGAAAAAGGTTTAGAAATGTCTGAAAAGTCGGACACAGGCGAGAGCTTATCGGGAGATGGAGACGGAGTCCAACAAGACCTCCCTCATTCTTGCCCCTATCTAAAAGAATTTTTTGAAATAGTCAAAAAATTGAGCTTTCAATTCATATAGAGGCATTTGTTTTTTTGTTTTGTTTTTTAAAGATTACTTTATACTTTTAATCTGTCAGTAGTTTTTGGAGCACAAAGTTTTTCACTTTTACTTGAGTAAAGAGGTCAAATTGATACTTGTGTTGGTGTTTTCAAACTAAAGTTACAAATATTTGTACTTTTGACACCACTCCTTATTATTTAGGTAGCTCACACTTATAATCCATATCTTATTTTATTCTTTTCTATATCTTATTTAATTCATATCCTTATCTAATTTTATTCTTATGTCTTATTTGTACTTACAATCCTTTTTTTTCTCTGTTCTGTAAACAGTTGCACTGCAAGAAAGAAAATTCCCGCAAGTGACTAATAAGTAATGATTTTTGAATAGTGATTCTGATTCATGAAGCCCTTTGGCAGAATTCAAATGAGATATTTTAATCTAGATTAATGTAGATTAATTCCAAGATTACTGAGAGATTATCCAGAATGAAAAAAAGTATCTATGCCCACCTCTAGAAAAAGTACAGAATTCATGATCTTTGCAAAATACGTTTTTTCATATTATGAGAAAGAAGGGGAATCTCTGCGAGTCATCTAGCATTTTTCTATGTTATTAGAGATAAAGAACAGTTGCTCAATCCATTTAATGTGAATATTATGCAGAAACAGAAATAATTTAGACATTTGATAATATGTATGCTGATTTAGCAGTAGGGGCTCTTAGATAATCTAATATGTTTACAGATCAGGTGCCCCTTAATATTTGTGCTGGTACAGTGTGATTGGTGTAAATTGACCCTTAACTGGTATTTGGCCCTCTAAGCTTTTCTCCACCCTGCAGTCCAGGTTGGTCCCTGCCTGGCAACCCGTGTGAAAACTTTTTGATTATACCTCTGATTATACTCAATGCTTGTTGGCTCTTTGTTTTGCGAGTTTAGATGTTTGATCTGACGAAGCTTGAGCTGCGCAACATTGTTATTATGATGAAAAATAAGCCTTGCACTGGTAGTTCTCATGGATAAAAAAATAAAAAATCACACTCACCAGCTGTTGGTGCTGGGGTAAAAGTGCCATGAAAACAATATTGGAAGATCTCATTTTTTGGTCTCCATTATCTCCTATGATTCTCGTACAAAAATGTATACTGCTATATATCCATCTTTTTTAAAAATTTCAACACCTGTTCATTTGCTTTAAATTAATTATAAAATACCTAACAGTTGAAAAAAAATTCTTCCCAGCAAATTTTGGCTTTATTGTGGCAAAGAGGCCCCTTTTCACTGTAAATTTAGGATAACCAATCACATGCATTTAGTAGTCTGCATCGCCACACCTCCCTTAGTTACTTAAGCATTAGGTGTTCTTGAAGACAGTGTCAACATGACTCTGCTATGGGTTATACTGCTTCTTCTTCATCAAGGATGTAAGTAGATTTAAAAACACAAGTTAACATCTTAAAATAATATATTACGTCTTATATTTAAACTGTTTTTAAAGCTGATATTCAATGTAATGTTTTGTTGCTTTTTATGTACTGCAGATACCTTAGTTCCTGTCATCACAGTCCAGCTTGGAGAATCTGTTACTTTGACCTGTCTGACTGACAAGTTTCAGGTTGTGACATGGGTTCACTGGTACAAGCAGAGTCCAGGATATACTCTGAAATTAATTGCAAAGGTGCATGAAAGTACAGAGCCCATCTATGGGGTTGGATTCTCAGCCTCAAGATTCAGACTTACTTACAACGGCAATCAAAGCAACTTGATAATTTTGTCAACAGTTGAACAGGATGAAGGAATGTATCACTGTGCTTATATGGACTGGAATGAATATGCTTGGACTGGGACTTATTTGTCATTAAGAGGTAAATTTTGGGTATTTGTATAAAACGGAGGACTGTAAATTAAAAGTGCCTCTTTGTGACTTTTTGTCAGTTTGGTCTTACAATTCCGCAAATAAACTGCCAAAAAGATTTTTGCAAGACTTGAATCAGGTAGAGATGTTGTGAAAACAGCTAAATATTAGGGTGAAGGTATAGGACCTTCAACTTGAAAGATTTGGAGTTTAGCATTTAAGAGGAATTCTCAACTATCAGTGGAAACCTCTAAATGCTGGAAAGCAATTACAATAACAGGTCAATTGCTCAATGGAAATCAACAAAAGTAATCCTTTATTAAAAGGGTATTAAAATATTTGAGAGTATAGTTTTTAACAAATAAAAGAAATACCTTTTTTCATATGTTGGTTTAGTCTTTGCTAAGAATAAAATCCAAATTTGATCTATCAGAACTATTGACAATGTAAAGATGCAAATAACATGAATGTTGTTAGTAATGTAAGTTCATTCAAAACATTCCATAGTTTTCATTATATATATATATATATATATATATATATATATATATATATATATATATATATATATATATATATATATATATATATATATATATATATATATACATATATATATATATACATATATATATATATATATATATATATATATATATACATATATATATATATATATATATATATATATATATACATATATATATATATATATATATATATATATATCTTAATTTTAGCCGAAAATATTTCGATGACTCATTTTTTTATAAATATATATATATTTATAAAAAAATGAGTCATCGAAATATTTTCGGCTCAAATTAAGATGGCAATAACTTTATTAACCGGATTTTTGTTCTTTCCTTTTTCCAAAGGAAACTCTGAGAGGACATCAAGCTACACTTTGGTTCACAAGCCAGCAGTTTCTAATCCTACTCATCCAACAGATTCTGTGACTCTGCAGTGTTCAGTTCTGTCTGAGTCTGCAAGCACAACCTGTCCAGGAGAACCCGGTGTGTTTTGGTTCAGAGCCATATCAGATAAATCCTATCCCGATATCATCTACACTGAAGGAAAAAAACAGGAAGATTGTGAAAAGACGTCAAACAATCAGAAGAAATGTCGTTATCACTTCTCGATGAACGTCAACTCTTCTGAAGTCAACACCTATTACTGTGCTGTGGCCACATGTGGAGAGATATTATTTGAAAAAAGAGCAAATATGGTGAAGAACAATCAAGGTATTATGCATCATGTTATTTATGTTGTCATGTAAAAATTATGTTTTTCTGATATGTTTTTTTTCTTTGTTTTTCAGAAAAAACATTGAGAACTGAAAGAATTGTCTTGATGATCACGTTAATCTGCTTAGCTGTTTCTGTGACCTTGAATATTATTTGTATTTGTCACAGAACTCAAATATCATCCTGTACCCGATTCAAAGGTAGGTGTAATTTACTAAACTAAAGCTCTTAAAGCCATCATAACATGAACTCCATGTATTAAATTAGGTATTAGATCCAATCCCATAACAGAACTGAACATCAGATATTGACTGATAGATATTGATGTTTTGATGGAAAACATAATTGACTCCATATGTTGTTAATGTGTCTGCAGAAAGTTCCCCTTCTCAGGAATATCACGGAAACTTAAGCCAACCAATAGATAAGGTGAGAAACAAAACTAATGATCACATCGGTTTGACTATAATAGTAACCAACAGAGGTGGCCAATATGAAATAAATGTATATTTTTCCTTTTTTTCACAGAGTGAATATGGGCAGGATCTAAATTATGCTGCATTGCATTTCTCTAGAGGGACGGATAAAAAAGGAAAAAATAAAGTTCAGATTGGAGAAAGTGTGTATTCACAAGTTAAATAATAGAGGTCAATATGATTAGGGTAACTCTCAACTTGTGCTAAGGTCTGCCATTTTGAATTATGAAGTCACACAAAAAAAGTAAATACTGTTAGTGTCATCTCATCGTTTAGAGATGGATCATACATGAAAATAAATTATTTAAATATTTTCCAACCTTACATGATGAAATAGGATTATATCAGTATATTGAAATATGTACAGATTTGTCAGAAAAAAGTTATTTAAAAATTTTCAAATCAAACGGATGATTTTGTGAAACAATAAATAAAAAATGTACCTTAATTATCAGGCATGTGCTTTAAAATGATTTAATAAATAAATGGATATTTCAACAAAAGTATACCTATTTTTGTTAACTATACTGTACCTTGGTTTGATGAACCCGTCTAATGTTGTCATTTATAAAAAACAAAGTACCAGGGTAGGTAAAAGAGAATATGACAGGTAAGGTTTACATAGAAATGTGGTCTATTTCACATTATTTAACAGATAAGGGTAAAAGTTATTAAACTTACAACTTAAAACTCAAAAGACTAGTTTCGACTCTACAGCCTTTACAAGAAACAGACAATATGTAACACAATGTATATCTTTTTGTTGGCTTTTATTTTTGGTTTATATACTGTAATGACAACAAATTAGCAAAATACTGATCATAGTTTAGGATAGAACACATTTTAAATCAAACAACTTAGTGTTTTATTGCAAAACTAAGGAAAAAAATGAGCTAAAACATAGGGTGCTGCTTTCAAATTCAGCTATTTGAAATTCATTAATAGTATGCTGAAGAAAGTCTTGACATTCTCATAACCTTTGATGGCTGACTGGTGTCTTAACTAAGGTCGAGTGATTGGATGATTCTATACATCATCTGTAATGTTTTTTGTTTGTTTCTTTTTTTGACCTACGACAAGAAAAACAAGCAAAACAAAAAGAAAAAAATATATAAAATAAAAACAAAACAAAAAGGAAACCTAATGCTGTTTTTTATGGTGTACACATACTCCTTCCATGTGCAGCTCTTTTCCTCATAGCAACCGTGCAGCAGCAGAACCAGAACCAGGGAGAGGCAATATTTTTTCAGGTGTGTTTACGGGCTGCACCATCTTGATTTTAACACAACAAATGCAAAATTAAACAACAACAAAAATAAAAATGAACATTCTCTCCTCCAGTTAGGCTGTACTCTTTCAATAAAAAAATAAATAGATAAATCTCTATCCCTGTTTTCAGTCTGTGCGGTTTTAAGTCTGTGCCATGCAAATACACAATGAATAACGATCCAAAAACTATAATGTCTCATAACAAAGTCAGAACAACTGGAAAAGAGGAAGCAATTCCCACTGGAAGAAACTTTTAAATTTTTGACAAGACAACAGACATGTTTAACTTAGTGGGTTTCAGCCAGACATGTTCACAAGTCATTTTTTGCAAGTCCAAGTCAAGTCTCAAGTCTTGAGAGCTCAAGTCCAAGTCAAGTCTAGAGTAGGCCTGTTGCAATATTAAATTAATCGCACAATAAATTCTAATCACATGATTAATAAAAATAAGTTCAATAATTTGCGTGCTTGCTTGTTTCTCCTTGTGTTTTCATCTTCTTCACTGAGACGTTATAGCTTAAAGGTCGCTATTATATCTATGGAATGATCATTATCTTGAACTGGTAAATGAAAAATACATGCTTATATGTCACGTAGCGTTGTGACGAGTGGCGAGCGGCGATCAGTCAAGTTAGTAAAACAAAAAACACTTAAAAAATAAAATATTGTTCACAAGTCGGAAATCGCGAGTCTCGGTTGAGTCTGAAGTCCTTCAAATGCAAGTCTAAGTCGAGTCTGAAGTCATTAAATATGCGACTTAAGTGCGTCTCGAGTATGAGTCACAAACTCGAGTCCCCACCTCTGGTTTCAGCACTGTGCGCAATTGGTTAACAATATTACCAGCGGGGCCGAAGACGTGCTCATAGGGTGTGCTCGTCACCTCCACAAATGTATCGTCCATTGCCATTTGTTGGACTGACAAATATCGGTTGGAAAATTTGTACATATCGCCCATATACTCTGAACTTATCCTTTTGGATCTCATTGCTGCCTTTGATACAATTGATCACAGTATTCTCTAGGAAACATTCGATAGGGATCAAAGGAACTGCTGTGAGCTGATTGTTTTGATAGTTGTTTGAACGATACCAGCATGTTTATGTTCATTATAAGTAATCTTCACCCACCAGCAAACTGTAGGTTTGTGCAGTGACCTCTTTAGACAGCAGGTTTGTAAGAGAAGCTACATGTACACTCTACTGGATAGTGTTCCTCAACTTTCAGAAGACTGGATGACTCCAGAGGCTGATGTTTCCTTGGAAGAACTGTCTTTCACTGTAGTTGACTTCTAGAAAGATCCCAGGTTTAGATGATTATATACAATAGTATATCTAAAAAATGTATTTGGTTATTTTAGTTGGTTAAACTGGTGTGAGTGTACTCTAACAAGAAAACACTATTTAGCACATTCTGTCACAAGGGAACCTACCTACCAGGGAACGGTTCTGGTAGTTAATAGCTCATTTGCATTTAGCCCTCTGATATGAACTAATTATGTTACCACCACCATTATCACCCACATGTCTTCAAAAGAACCTAGTGGATTTGTTATGGTCATGACTACACTGGTTAATATTTAATGCCCTGTATACCATTGGAAGCAGAATGACAAGGAATTATGGACCTTATGGGTCAAGCCTTTCAGGCTTTTAAAAGACCGATATGTCAAGACTCAGAAGAGAGGACCCAGAATTCAAGGCATACACACAGGCTAATTTCTCAAAAGTGTTTATTAACAACAAAGGATCTGCAGGGACGTCTAAGGCAGGAACCTCTGGTCTTAAAGTTCGGTCTGTGCCCATGGGAAGGAGTGGATTCCAGCCGAATGGTTTCCAACACCAGACAGAGAAAACTGCTCAGAGAGTTCCAGACAATGTATCCTTGAATGCTGCAGAACTGGACGACGAACAGATCCTAGCAGACGAAGGAAGGAGGGACTATCCAAAGGGCTACGTCAAAGTCGTTGTCGAAGAGGTCCACAGGAGTCAGAGCCAGAAGATCAGAGATACGAAGAGGTACCAAAGGGAAATCCATGTCGAAGTCAGGATGCAGATCTCGGTTTAGTCCACAGGCAGAATCTATCAGAAGTCTGAAGACAGGTCAGGCAAAAATATCAGAACAGGAACAGGCAGGCTCAGAGGTCCAAAGGTAGAACGAGTCAGAATCAGGCAATCAGAACACAAATGGGTACACTAGAGAACTCTCACCAAAGGCTCGAATAATCAGGCACTGATGACTGGGAGCAGGCAGGTTAAATACAGACTTGAGCAGGCGACAAAAATGAACAGTAATGAGAAACTTGGCGGAGTTACAAAGATAAATGAAATTAAACATTAAGCCATCATTAGCTCCAAGATTATGACACGCTATATATTACGAGATGGCTGGATACCGCTTATCTATTTCTGTTGAAAACTTGACATTTCGCTTATGATGAATATCTTATTTTATTTGGTTACAGTCAGACCTAATTGGTTTCACTCCTTTTTTACCACTAAGTTTCAAAGGCTTTCCTTATCCTTCAGCAGAAAAATTACATGACACAGAGAATGTGGGTTTTTGAAGAACTCATGAAAACAGTTTTGTCTCGTCACAGCTGCTCTCATGTGCAACATGGAGATTTAAGATAAGATAAGTGGGCTGTGTGAGCTTTCAAACTGTGCCAAACCTTCTGAGTGTGTACTAACAGACTTACA
Organism: Cyprinodon tularosa; assembly: GCF_016077235.1. Lineage (NCBI taxonomy): Eukaryota > Metazoa > Chordata > Actinopteri > Cyprinodontiformes > Cyprinodontidae > Cyprinodon > Cyprinodon tularosa. The sequence goes on from NW_024039352.1 coordinate 1,818,418, forward strand.
TTAAAGGAATAGTACACCCAAAACATGATTAGCCTTCATTTTCTACTCACCCCCATGCTGAACAAAACTCTGGAGTACTTTTTTGATATCTCAAATGTATCTGGAGATCTGGGAGGCTTCTTGCTGTCTGCTGACATTCAAATAATGGAGGTCTATGGCGCCCGAGACAGAAAGGTCCATAAAAGTCCACAAAAACGTGTCAATATTCCTCCATACTGCTCATCCAATGTAATCCAAGTGTCCTGAGTGGGTAGCATCCAGAATTTACTCGAAACGAAGTCATTTAGAACGTTTTAGAGCCTAAACAGTAGTGTATAGGATTTCCTAATAGCGCCCCCATGCGCGTTCACGATTCTACGAAAGCCGGCAGACCAAACCAGCGCATTCAGCTCGGCAAAGAACTCATGCTCTTCCTCAACACTGAAGTCCTCAGACATTTTTCTTTCGTTGTTTCTTTCTTTGCACAGGTAAACAGCACATTTCTTCTTCTACGCTTGCATTATTGGAAGAGCAGACGCTGAATGCGCACTTTCTTCCGGTTTGGTCTGCCGGCTTCCGTAGAATCGTGAGCGAGCATGGGGGCGCTATTAGGAAATCCTATACACTACTGTTTAGGCTCTAAAACGTTCTAAATGACTTCGTTTCGAGTAAATTCTGGATGCTACCCACTCAGGACACTTGGATTACATTGGACGAGCAGTATGGAGGAATATTGACACATTTTTGTGGACTTTTATGGACCTTTCTTTCTCGGTCACCATAGAACTCCATTTTTTGAATGTCAGCAGACAGCAAGAAGCCTCCCAGATCTCCAGATGCATTTGAGATATCAAAAAAGTACTCCAGAGTTTTGTTCAGCATGGGGGTGAGTAGAAAATGAAGGCTAATCATGTTTTGGGTGTACTATTCCTTTAAGGCTCAGAGAGGAATACTGTGCTTCTCTGCAAGACTCATTCAGAATATTTGCTGCAATCTGATTAATGAAATGAGTATGTTTTATCTTCTCTGACAGTCTTTCCCACTATGGATCAATGGCGAAATAAGCAGGGAAGCTGCTGTTCCTAAAAATATCACACCTATGCTACTCTCTTTCAGGTTTTTATGTATTAATTTATTTTAGTTTTTAACAGCACTAGTGGCTTGTTTTATGGACAATAGGTTGACAGGAAAGGGGGTGTGAGAGACATGCAAGAAAGGACCACAGGCCGGATTCGTACTTGGGTCGCCCGTGTCAAGGAATAAGGCCTCCATACATGGGTCATGTGCCCTAACCACTGTGCCATCAAAGCACACTCCAGATTTCCAGCTTTTTATGCCATGGTAAAATACAGCTTATCTTTAACATGATTTAAAAACCTTACAGGTCCTGTCCCATCCAAAAGAAAATATTTCCTCCTACTATTTTATGTCACTTTCTAAGTTTTTGATTTTCATGGGAAGGTGATTTGTTTGCAATAGACTCTGATCTTAGCCTTTCCTACTTCCCAATAATCAGTTATTGATGTGAAATCAGTTTTTTTAAATCTCCTTCTATAGCAGCTAAAAACTGCTTAAGCTTTAACAAGAATGTGGCGTAAATGAATGTAATCTTTTTCAAATCAAAATGCCAGTGAAATCTACATCGAGTGATAATTGTATACAGGAAGTCCACATGAACTTAATTTTAGTCAGAGAAAAATAACCTAACAAATTTAAGCAGTTAAAAAGTCTTCTTCTCTGGATTTTATGATATGCAAAATCTTCTGTTTGGTTCATTCAATATTATGTATATTTTCTATCTTAAGGATGTTTATTCCTCTAAGCATCAAATACATTTAATCATAGAGTTTTATGCTGTATATTTAATTTATGTTCTAATACTAAAGTATTTATAAAAGGGCTATAACTTTTTTTTTTTTTTTTTTGCAGCTCTTATTGTTCTTAGTAGGTAACAGGGCCGTTGTAAGCCATTGTGTTGAATAAATGAAGAGTGATTGGATAATGCCAGTGATAGAAGTGAGGAAGAAGAGGTGGGTAGGAAGGGATGGAGAAAGAGGAGAGGAACCAGATAGAACATTAATAAGGCACCAGTCAGCCATATATTCATTTTATGAATATATATTTTTCTATTTATATTATTAAAACATACACACAAGGTTTTAGTTGTTAAGAAACCACACTGTTCATACACTGTAAATAAAAAAAAAGTATTGGTGTTAAAATTACAGTTCCATTTACATCTTTTATGCAAACAGAAACAAGGCCTCTCCAAAACATGCTCCCAAACCCCACATCTTTGTAACAGGGTAAACATTTCTATATATTTCCACTCTGTATTAGTGGATGGAATAATCTGTCCGTAGACATAAATGTAATAAAAATGTAAATTCCGCACTGGGTAGGCTGGACAGCTAGATGGATGATGTTTTTAAAGTTAAGTTTTTATATGCTAAAACAATCATCTATCTATTCCTGCAACACTTTTAAAAGGCAATAAGAAACAAAGACTTTATTACCATGTACATTGCATAGCTTAATTTAAAAGGGGCTTTACATAAAACCTTATTGGAGCTCAGTACTTGATAATAAAAAGTAATATGTCATATCAGATTACCTTTAGGGACCTGTGACAGCAATGTTTTATTTATTTTTACATATTTATTAATCTCTAAAGCACAAAAATCAAGTTTAAAAGTCAGGAATACCTCCCCACACTATTACTTCTACAGCCAGATGCCGCTATATGAATCTCAAGCTCAAATTTTCGAATATTCTGAAAAATTCTTTGAGATAGGGCCAAGTATGTGGGAGGTCTTGTTGGTCTCCGTCTCCATCTCCCCATACGCTCTCGCCTGTGTCCGACCTTTCAGACATTTTGACATCTTTTTCTGAATCTAACATTGTAGCATGGCATGGACAATTAACATTTACAGTTTGAAGAACACCTGCTTGCTTCTGATGATTCCCTTTGGCATCAGCACAAATTTGATGAACAGTTAACCAATGAGTGTTTGCGTCATATGAATCATCCAGTTACACTAGTTTTCACTAGATGTGGATGGAGCCAATGATCTGCATTGGATGGCGCACATGACGTGAAATAAATATTTATAACATTAAACCGAAGCGATAAGTAACAATTAACGTTTGTTTTAAAAATGTAAGGAATAGAAAGTACAGACACTTGTGTGAAAATGTAATGAGTAGAAGTCAGAAGTAGGAAGAAAAATAAGTAATGGAGTAAAGTATAGATACTAAAACAGCGGCTGGGGCTGAGATGATAGCCGGAAGGGATTAACTTAATTGCTGCATTGTAGGTTTTTGTAAGCTGAAATCTGAGTCCACCCCCTCTGTTTAGGGTTGTTTTTTTTCTTTCTTAACATAGATGGCTTATTTCACGCCACGCTTAAACCACCTATTTTCTTTATCCAAAAAGTGAACATTCTGGCCCTCAAAAGAATGTCCTTTGTCCATGAGGTGAAGATGTACAGCAGAAGTCACTCTTCTGTGTTGGGCCTTGCGTCTGTGGAGAAGTTGTTTGGTTTCTCCAATATAAAGATCATTTCATTCCTCACTGCGTTGAACCTTAGGATCCATTAGCATCCTAATGGTCAGGTTCTGTCTAGACTACAGCAACATATGGGATGGTAAGTTTTTGCGTATAATCTTCTCACCGTTATGTTCTGCTGAATGTCTTTTGGATTTTCTTGCTGATTTGACAAACGCCTAGTTTGGGTATCCACCGGTTTGAAGAGCATCTTTGATGTGTTTCTGTTATATTTGTTTCCCTTATGTTTTTGTAGGGACATGCTCAGCACGATGTTGTAAGGATTGTGATCCATTGGGTGGTGTGAGTCACCCACTGGAATAGTAGTAAACCTGTAGACTGAGAGTCAAGTGCTCTGTTAGGGACATAAGGAACAATCAAATCTCTAATATAAGATGTAGCTTGGTCATTTATGGCTTTATATGTGACAATGAGGATTTTAAATGATATTCTAGATTTAACAGGAAGCCAATAATGAAAAACTAGGATAGTAGAGATATGATCTCTCTTTTTAATTTTCATCAGAACTCAGGCTGCAGCATTTTTGATCAGCTAAAGACTTTTAACTACAGTTTGTGGACTTCCTGATGGTAAATAATTACAATAGTCCAGCCTTGAAGTAACAAGTGCATGGACTAGATATTTTAAAATTTGGCAATATTGTGCAGATGAAAGAGGTAAAGTCTAGAAGCCTCTTTGATATGTGATCTAAATGACATGTCCTGATCAAAACTAACACCAAGATTTTTTACTTTATTATCTGAGATCAGTTTAATCCCATTCAAATGAAGTGACCGACTAACCAGCTTCTTTTTCAAACACTCTGTTTTGTCTGCATTCAGAAGCAGAAACTTAAGAGTCATCCAGGTTTTTATATCTTCAAGACATGCCTGTAACCTATGTAATGGGTTAGCCTCATCTGGATTCATAGACATATAAAGCTGAGTATTATTAGCATAACAGTGGAAAATAACCCCAGTCTGTCTAATAATTCTACCGATTGGGAGCATATATATATATATATATATATATATATATATATATATATATATATATATATATATATATATATATATATATATATATATTAAAGAGAATTGGTCCTAGCACTGATCCCTGTGGTAGCTACTCTACAGGTAACCTTTAAGCATGAGGAAGATTTGTTATTAACGTGAACAAACTGAAATCGATCAGATAGGTAAGATTTAAATCAGTCTAGTGCTGTTCCTTTAATTCCTACAACACATTCATGTCATGAAGCAGAGCAGTTGGACCCAGTATTCAAGGAGAGACAGTCAGTAGGAAACTTCAAAACGTTTATTAAATGAAAACAAACAAAACTAAAACTAAAGTGGAGCATCTTGGAACTGTGTCTCGCGGCTACTGCAATCACAGACACTCTGTAGGAGAAACACAGGTAAGTGACCACGATCATTGGACTGACGATGATGAGCTCAGTGAGTCACTTACCTGGTTTAGGAGTTCAGTCCATCATCCTTGAAGGGGGTGCGATCCAGCCGATGGGCTGACTGCTGATGCAGCGCACGTCACCCAGAGTGTCCCCGGTGCTGCAGTTCCAGAGGATTGGCAGGAAGCTGATCCTGATCAGGGATACAGATCAGGCAGGAACATACAGAACAGGATCCAGAACAGGCAGGAACAGACAGGTGGCAGGATCCAGTCCGGAAGGGTGGCCAGGGGGTCTAGCACAGAAGCAGACAGGATCGGGTGCAGACAGGCAGGCTCAGTGGAAGAGGGTAGCAGAGACAGGACGTGGAACGAGAACTTGATGCAGGACCTTTAAACTGGTTTCCTCCTTGAAGCCAGGCTTACGGGGATAGAAACTGAACATCCCTGCGTACAGAGTCAAAAACCCTGAGGACTCAGCAGGGGAGAAACAGTGGACAATCAGGAGACAAGACAGACACAAAACCCTCTTTCCATTTGCAGCCAGGATCCAAAAGATGAACCTTGAAATAAACAGAACTGAACAGAACGACTAACAGAAAACAAATAATGATCTGGCCCTGAATGCTAAGGCTGAATAGAATATAAACCAAAGGGAACAGGTGAGAGGAATAAATGATAATTGACGCAGGGAGGGAAAACAGCAGGTGAAAGAAATAACCAATTGAGGGAGAGCAAACAGGCCAGATCAAGGCTTTCTAAGGTAGTGTTAAGATCAACTGTATCAAATGCAGCACTGAGATCTAAGAGGACAAGTACAGATACGAGTCCATTACCTGAGGCCATGAGAATATCCTTAGCGACTTTCACCAGAGCTGTTTCAGTGCTGTGATGCTATGCTCTAAAGCCAGACTGAAACTCTTCCAAAGGTTCAATATGGTGTAAGTGGTCGCACACTTGTTTGGCAGCTACTTTCTCAAGAATTTTAGATAAGAAAGGAAGTTAATGATCTAATGTTCTTATTTTTAATAATCCCCCACTAACGTAACCCTGTCAAGATTTAATTCCAAACCAGATAGGTACTCTACAATTTGGATGAGGGAAACTAAGGGTTAAATGTTCAAGAGAGTTGTAATTATTAACTGCCTTTGGAGTAATCAGTAAGTCAGACTCAAAGATTGTTGCTACTCCTCCTCCTCACCCAGAATTTGTGGGTATGTGAAAATTTAAATAACTAGAAGGTGCTGCCTCATTGATGCTCACATAATCCTGGAAAAGAGTCAAGGGAGGTAGAGAGAAGCTTTACTATGCTAAGCTAGCACTAGCCTAGGCTAGCAACTATTTACTACCAGAAATAAAACCGTGTGAGAGTGACAAGTGTTCAGTAGAGTGGTGACAGGGTTATCACAGAAAAAAAAGAACTTAATTCAGACAAAGCCTGAACAGCACGCTGCTCAGCAGTCAAAACAGGAAATGAACATGATACATCTCACCAACAACAGCAGTACACACACATACACACACTATGTGTGTGTATGTGTGTGTACTGGGTACTACATCCACAGTATCTTTTGAATGGTTATTTTAAATGTCATACAAAATTTGTGTCCAAAAACAGAATCAATTCAACATAAAAAGTGTTGAAAAACTCTTATTTCTGTAAACATTGACTTTCTGCTTTGTACGTCTTTTTCGAAGTGGTTCAAGAATACCCAGTGCTCTTTCAATTTCCACAAGCACTTTTACAGTCTGTCTACTTAAGCCCATACTATTTCATTAATGTGATAGGAAAAACATACACAGCATTCCATATATTATTTGGAAGTTTACACATATGAAATGTTTTTGAAAATGTCATTATGCATGAGTAGAACAACCATAAAATAAAATTGTACTAATGAATTTTATTGATAATTTCCAATGGTCCTGAAGGCTAAAAACACTCACAACCAAGATGCTTAATGCAAGTTTGCTCTGCCTATGTAGGAATTCCAGCAAGTGAAAACAAACTGTTTTAACTTTTATAACTGTAGGAATCCCCATGAATATGATGGAGAAAGAAACACACCAAATTATATAAAGCACATAGCTGTAGAGATATTGCAATAGAAAAGTATTTGTAGTTGAAATAACTTTTCAACTACAAATACTTATCCAATTTTGTTAGGGGCACGGTTAAGGGACAGACCACTGGTGAGTTCCTATCATGCCAACTCACCCGCATCACGAGAAACACCATCACCTGCATCATAAATATCTGTCCTAAATATGATGTATGAAACAACAGGATGGTAGAAAACCAAAACAACATAAAAACAGAATATCAAAAATTGTTAAGGTTGATCAAATCTAAATCTTAAATCTTAATTTTTTCATGAATTTTATAAATTTAACAGGCTCCTGCTCCCCACTGTTAGAAAGCAAATAAAAAAAGCAATTAATTGCATACATTTTTTAACACAATAAAATGTTTTCTATTTATTAATCGAAATAATGCCTTAAAGTCTTGGACCTATTCTAAATATAGGCTATTTTATAAAATAATACTAATAATAGTATAAGTAAATACTTTTTTCTATAAGTGCATTGTCTTTTCAAATGATCAGATCTTTTTATTTACCTGTTCAAATTAAGAAAAAATATACTTATTCAAATATTTTTTAAACTTATTTCAAGATCAGTTTTTGCAATGTAATAAAAAAACTCTGAAAAAAAAAAACAATTCAGCAACTAAATCTAAAAAACAAACAAAGTTCTCAAACCCACATCCTATTAAGTAGCTGTCAGACTTTAGAGGGGCTAAGCTTCTGTAATCCGGGTCATGGCACCGATGTAACCGGATCAACCTTTGACTCTTGGTTGTGTGCTGTACTGCATAAAGAAAAACTGAGCCTGGATCTGGGTCAACTGTCTTTTACTCTTTAAAATGTCAAAATGAAACACAACGCAGTGAGTACCTAAATAATTTTGCCTCCTCTGGCAGTCTTGGCTGTCCTGTAGCTATTTGACATATTAAGCCGTGTATCTCTCCTAATTTCCTATAGACCATGTTGGAGTGCCGAGTATATGATCAGTATAATTGAAAAAAGAACTTTTGTGCTTCAGCAATTAAAATACATTGCCAGAAGTATTTGCGAAGTGTCCTAAATCTTTAGATGTAGGTATTCGATTCACTTTGGCAGCTGTGTAAAATCAACATGCCAAAGTGATTAGAATAGAGGCATTAAAGAATCGGTCCAACTATGTGTTGTAGGATGACTTTAGGGTCCTTTTGTTCTAGCCTTTAGAAATGTTTCCTTGTTCAACACAGCTCCTTTGTTCCTGATAAGAATCATTAAATGCAATAGCTCTGCACCTGTGTTTGATTGAATTGGTTTCAGTTGTGTTTGGATACAACAAAAAAATATATTAATCATATTGGCAATGGTAGGAATCTAGGAAATGAAGACCCTACATTACTAAATAGGATTGCTGAGTAAAAAAAAAAAAAATTAAGATTCATTTAGAAGCTAATTGTGGAAGAAAGTCCTATTTGACTGTTCATTCGAAGGTAACCAATCAGATACATTAAACAGTTTGGATCGCCACACCTCCCTCAGTTACTTAAACATTAAGTGTCCCAATGAGGACAGTGTCAACATGACTCAACTATGGTTTATATGGTTGCTTCTTCATCAAGCATGTAAGTAGATTTGAAATTATTAGATTGAGTTTTCAAATAACATTTTTATGTATGATCTGTGATTTATGCTTTCTGCTAATTTATTCTTTTTACATGTCATTGCTTTTTATGTACTACAGATACTTTAGTCCCCATCATCACAGTCCAGCTTGGGGAACCTGTCACTTTGACCTGTTTTCCTGAAAATCTAAAGGTCGTGACTTGGGTTTACTGGTATAAGCAGAGTGCAGGAAATACTCTGGAATTAATTGCAAAGGTGCATAAAAGTAAAAACCAAATCTATGAGCACGGATTTCAAAGGTCAAGATTCAAAATAACCTACAATGGCAACAAAGGCACCTTGACAATTTTATCATCAGCTGAACAAGATGAGGGAATGTATCATTGTGGTTTTATGGACTGGAGTGAATTCACTTGGGCTGGGACTTATTTGTCAGTAAGAGGTAACAACTAGTATTTCTTAAACCCAAAATTTGGTTTTAGTTAAAATAGATGAGAGCTGTTTTTATTACCATCATGTCTAGTGTGCTTTAGATAGGCTTATTTGGACAATTTTTCAAAAACTCTAATACATACAAGAGTAAAATCTGTTTTTAGTAGAAAAATTTGGTGCTCAACACTCAAACTTAGAGTGGAAACATGCATAAGCTGGAAGACAATATAAATGAGAATTCTGTTATGAGAATAAATACAAATTATTTAGTTAATTATATATTGAGTATGTATCAAAGTTTTGTCATACTAGTCTTTAGTGAGTTCTAAAATACTTTTTTCGATTATTAACAACAGAAAATGCATGGTTAAATCAATTATTATTAATTAGCAACTATTAAATCTTACTATTTAAATAGTAAGAACAATTTTTGGGTTAACCATAGATAATTTATTCATCTGCTTCTGTTTATCCATATATCCACATATGTGTTAAAAGTGTAACATTGCAACTTTTACAAATGGAACAAGCTCATTCAACATTTTCAAACTTTTAAATTAAAATTGAGATAAAAATGATTTTTTTTCCAAAAAAAAAAAACTATTTATGTTTATAACATTTTTAGCCAAAATGTAGATGCCAGAGCCCATATTTATAGGTATGTTGTTTTTTTTCTTAAAAGGAAACTCTCAGAGGGTGTCAAGCTACACTGTTGTTCATGAGCCAACAGTTTCTGATCGCGCTCATCCAACAAACCTAGAGACTCTGCAGTGTTCAATCCTGTCTGAGTCTGATAACACAACCTGTTCAGGAGAACCCAGTGTGTTTTGGTTCAGAGCAATATCTGATACCTCATATCCAGAAATTGTCTACAATGAAGGCATAAAACAAGAAAATTGTGAAAAGACATCAAACAATCAAAAGAAATGTAGTTTTGGGTTTTCCAAGAACATCAACTCATCAGTCTCCTATTACTGTGCTGTGGCCACATGTGGAGAAATATTATTTGGAAATGCAGCAAACATGAAGAATCAAGGTATTGTGGATCTTTTCATTTATACTATGTAGAAAAATCATACTTTTCTGATATGTTTCATTTTCTTTAATTTCTAGATAAAATGTCAATAAATTCATCGATTGTCTTAATGATCATAATAATCAGCTTGGCCATCTCTGTGACCCTGAATATTATTTATTTTTGGTACCGAACAAAAAGATCAACCTGTACACGATTAAACGGTAGGTGTCATTTATCAAACTAAACTTTTAAAGTCATCACACCATAATTTCAGAGTAAGTTATTAAGTCACATTCCAAGTAATAGCATGAAATGAAATATACTGGCAGATGTTTTTGATGGAAAATTTTACTTAGCTTAATCTCAGTGTCTTTAGATGTTTGCCCTGTCTTAACAGAAAGTTCCCCTTCTCAACCAAATCCCGGGGACTTAAGCCAAGAAATAAATGAGGTAAAAAAATAACACTTTATTGTTATAATTACAACTGTTTGTGATAGTAAATAACACAGCTGACAAATTTTAAATGTATTTCTTGATGTATTTTTCCCCAGAGTGAAAATGGGCTTGATCTGGATTATGCCGCATTGCATTTCTCTAGAGGGAAGGAACAAAAAAGCAAAAAGAAAAGAGAACAGAAGACTGAAGAAAGTGTATACTCACAAGTGATATTCAATAGTAATAAATAACTTTGACTTTAGACTTATGCTGAATACCGACATTGTGGCTTAAATACTCTGAAAAATTAAAATAATTTCAAGCTTAATGAAGTGAGAGCATGCGTAGAAGAAAAAAAAATTCTTAGAGGTAGATGACGGAATCACCCCTTCTAACAGCAAAATATGATTTAACTTTTATTAGGATTTTATAACAGTGAAAAACACCATACATTGCAGTTGCCTTCAGAATTCATCTATTAAAAACAGTTCCAGCATAGACTGGACAAAATTAAAAAAATCTGTGAAAAGTTCAAACATTCTAAACTTTTTCTGTTGGATATTTTCTGCTAGCTGGAATCCAAGGAACAGCTGTGAGCTGATTGTTAAAATATTTTCTTAAAAGATTCCTGATTTTCATTCATTTTACATCTTGGTATTGGCCACCTTTTGCGTGTCAGAATTAATGTTTTAATCTAATTAAGACAGTTCCTCTGTTTGGATATACAGTTATACTCATTCTGTACGTGGCAAAGATTTGGAAATGGAATGAGAGCGGTGTCCTTCAGCTAAGAACGAAGTGTAATATTTTAATAAGGCTGCAGCCATGAATGTATAATCATCTGCTAATGTGTATGATGTAAAATATGATGATGTGGCAGACTGGAGATTAATCGGGGCCACTTCCTGAGAGGTGAGCCCAGAGGTGAGCAGCTGCCTTTTGTATATTCTAAGCAGTTTCTCTGATCTGAGTAAGATTACAATTTCTATCAGAATCTGTTGTCATTTCTTCTGGTTAATTAATACATATAAGTTATGAAGTGTTATTTCAAGAGTTTGTCCCGAGTGATCTCTTTTCAGGGAAAAGAACCAGAGAGATAAAGGGTCAAGGTGCAGACACAGAGAGCCTATCTTTAACAATAGCATGGCCTTTTTTTCTACAAGATGGGGACCCAGCTAATTGCTGCGGCTCCAGGCTTTTGATGTTTGCTTTTAAGATTTTGTTTAAGTTTTCCTTCTACTGTGTGCTTTTAACTTGTCACTGTGCCAGAATAAACAAAAATCACAATGGGGATATAACGACAATAAACTTTCTTGATATTTTCATTGTAATCCTGAAACTACTCCGAGTAACTTAACCACACAAAATATTCCTAAAAGTTTGGAAAACTTAATTATCTGCCATTTGGTAGTTCTGGTATTTGGACCAGAGCCACTGAAAACATGCCAGTCACTAAATCTAGAAGGAATAAAAATTTCCACCAGGAAAAATATAAAAGAGCCTGAGTATTTTCTTCAACTAGCACATTATTTAAATCCAATTAGAAACTATTTTTTTCTAAATTTAGATCAAGTTTGTCCTGTCCTACAGTGGTGCAAAAACTAGCTAATGCATTTGCTACTTCAAGAGGAGACTTATGTAATTTTAAACTATCAATATGTTCTTAAAAATCTGTAAAAAAAAACAAAAAAAACAAGCGACAGGGTGCACCCTTGACATGTCATCACAGCTCAAAATAGAGACTTACAGGACAAACAATCATGCTAGCACAACTAAGAAGACCATATTAACCTATCAGTCAGAATGGAAGCTTCTGCAAGGAAAACAACTACAAGCAGAAAGAAAATAGGCAAGGATTCATAAATATAACCTTCTTCATGCAAAGCAACTTCTTTATTCTACAGCACTGGTTCTCAACCCTGTTCCTCAACTGTCGCTGCCCTGGATGAGGTAGCTCTTTGCTGCAACACATCTTGCTTAAATAAATCAGACATGTGCAATACTTGATGGCTGCTGATAAGTCTTGTGTAATAATTTCAATCATGTGTGACACAACAGAGAGATACACCTAAAACATGCAGGGCAGTGGCATTTACCCAGGATTGGGACACACTGGTCTACAGCCTTTTGTAAAGATATGATTGTATGTAAGGCTGAAAGTCCCTTAAAAAAAACAGTTATCATAAAGCAAGTATTCAAAATATTTTTTTATGCTCATATTTCTACATTAAAGATATTTTTATAGGTCTGATCTGCTACTGTAACCTTATATGCTTTATAGCTGTGGTATGAAAAAATAATTCTTTATTTCTCCATTTAATTCATGATAATAATCCTTTTTTTCTGGGCCCGGGTTTTTCAATATCTTCTTTCTCAAATTGTCTGTAACTTTTGATAACGACATTCACTGCTCTGCATAATTGTAAGATAGTTAGAAAACGTTTTCATGGCAGAACAGGGCTGAGCACTTCAGTTGCGAGGGCTCTTGTGATTGTGTTGTTCCTGTCTTTGCAAAGACCAAATAAAGTACAGACCGAGTGATTACCCCCATTCTCTCTTTATTTAAATAGTATTTCCCTACAATAAAAAAAAGAAATAAAAGATTAAAACACCAGCCTCTGTGCAGTTAATCTGAACTGGGCTACTGAAATAAATGAAACTTTCAGTAATGTTCTGATTTCTTTAACATGACTATACAGTATAAATGTTTCCTGTTGTAAATGTTAACTTCTTGTTAATGGAATTGATTCTGAATTCAGAACTTTTGAAAAGGTTAACTATACTGTAATTCCCTTTAGCTGCAATGCAACTTAAACAATGACTTGGCAGAGATGTACCCCAGGATACCCTTCCTGATGCAACTTGAAACCAGTTTCCTTTTATTAAAAATTAAAACTTAAACCCCCTACACAAGAGAGGGACATTGTGATAAAAGGCAGATGATAAAAACTTTTGGCTAACTAATAGGTTAGATAATCACTGATTTCAAACTGAAGAACACACCTTGATGATCTCTGTAGATGACCCTGTTTTAAGACCATCTTATTACCAGATCATTGGAGGTATTGTTTCTCAGATAGCGTACACAAGGGATAAACATATTTAAGCATTAACAGAATTTATTCCACCAATGTTTAACAAAATCATTGCTACAAGCACAAATTGCAGAGGAAGATCTCACTTTCTTTTAGGCCCTGACATCAGAACCATCCAATGGAAGCCCTCTGAAAGGCAGAGAGCTTATACCCACTTTCCCATTTTATCTAAAAGTCAGCCAGGAAGTGTCTCATCTAAAGGCCCCCAGTCAGCATCCTGGTGTCATCACGCAGCCTACAGCATTACCATATGAGGTGATGCTGGTCACCTAATGTAAGCATAAGAATGCCCATTTTGGCAGGCCCACACAGAAGAATGATCAGACATAGAAATGAACAGATGTAACAGTTATTTAAAACTGAAGATAACATAGCAAATTAATCTTCAACAATCCCTCAGCAAATTTCATGGTACAACAGTTTATTGCATATCCATCTTGGTATACTTAAGTGTTTCAATTTTAGCTTTTCAGACACAATGTTACTCAAGATTACCGCAGTTAAACTCAAATAGAAATATTTTACCTCTGTAACATGATCACAGATAGCTCTTTCTTTCCTGCACTTCATCAATATCTCATATTAACCAGAGAAGGCTCTAAGAAGGATATTGAAATAAAAAAATAACAAAATAACACAGTTTTACAGACAGATTACTCTGGTGACATCTATCACAAAAGCAAGGAAAATACATACCTAATTGTTTAGCAGAAGGTAATTTGTTAATTTTCCCTTCACATTTGAGTTTACTAAACCTGGTGCATTTAAGTTTTACATATAAATGATTCAGCAATTAGAAAATATGGAAAGTATATACATCACAAATGTTTAAAAAAAACATATAACCAACTGTTGGCTTTGTAACCACAGCTACAGGATGAACACAGCCTAAAATTCAGGTTATTCTTGAAATTTTATTGTATTGCTGCAACAGGGTTGTCAATTACACTCCTTGAGGACCTGCTCCTTTTAGAAGTGTCTCTGCTTCAGCACATCCAAGTCTCTAATTAGATCATTAGGGCAACTCTTGATAACTTGTCTGCATGCCGAGGATGTAATCAAGGCATTTGATACAGGATTGTGAGCAGAGACACATCTAAAAGGTTCAGGATTCAGGATCTTCAGGCGTGGAGTTTAGAAAAAAATATATCTGAGAGTCTGAATCACTGCACCATACATGTATTTAAAAAAAATAAACAACAACAACAACAACAACAAAAAAAACAGCATCAAAATGTTCCTACATTAAAGGATTGTGGTACTACTTTCTCAACCTTCTCATGCAGGAATTATGATAAACTCAGTTCAGATTTTCTACTAAGTGTTTTTAAATGTCCTTGAGGAATGTAAACAAGTAAAAAAAATCTTAAATCTTTATTCTATAAAGAAATCAGTGTGTCCACTCAAGTGTAATTTATAGATTATGTACTATTTAAATTATGTAATGCAAAAAAACAAATGGTAAAAATTTTTATTATGCATTAAACATCCAACATCTCTCCTTTTTAGTAGCTGCTCTCCCTCTATCTCTCTCCTCACTGCTCCTCTTGCTGCTTGGCTCACAGAGGTACTCTGTTTGACTGGGCCTTTTCCTCCCTATCCTGTTTTCAGTTTATCAAAAGAATATTAACACAGTCAAGAACGAAAATGATAAAATTTAAACAATGTGCATTTCAACATCATGTTTCAATGAGTTTGACTTCATTTCAAAACATTAACATGAAATGAAACTAAAATAGTTTCCCTGGTTCCAGAGTGAAAGAACAAAACAAAAATGTAGCTATTAATAAGTATAGATTATAAACAAAGTAGATAAATATGCTAATTTAATCAAGTGTAAAGAAGATAAATATGAGTCTGCAACATTACTGCAGTTTTAGATAAAATGGGGCTTTTGAGGGCTTTTGAAGGACCATTGTGAGTCTTGAATAAAGGCAAGTTTCCACAGAACATTATTATTATTTTGAAAATTAAACAGATATTCCATTTTGTTTCTGCACATGACTTCCTGTCCCACACAATCTACTCCAAGCCATCTTTCTGTGTTGAGGTCCAGCATCCGGCAGAAATGAAACAGGTTCAACATCCAACACTGAGAAACCAACATGGAATAAACGTTGCTAACATATCAATTTATTTTATTATTTTTGGTTTCTGCGTACTACTTCCTGCCCCGCGCGATCTGCTCTAACTACTGAACTACTGGTCATTGCAGCTGGAAGTACATGTTAGTGTTTTTCAGGTATGTGGTACAAACTGAAGGCACCATAATAAAAAAAGCGAACGTATTTTGCTGGCAGACTCTGATATTTTAAGTTAATTTAGGCATTAATAAACAGTTTCAGGGTAGTGATAATAGCGTTCTGCACAAGCAGTGCATTGTCCGTCTTCCTGTCAGCTCCCAGATCAGCTTCTCTGATTGGCTGATGCGGCCCATCGAGCAGCAAAAGTTGAAATTTCTCAACTCCAACATCTGCTACGTGTGAAGCGTGTCACTCACCTCATGCTCAGAAGCTCACGAAGTGCTGCTCTTGCTGCTCAGATGCATCAGGATAGGCTGCGCCTGCTGCTCCAGACACACTGCAAGACTTTTTAATAGGCCTTGATGCGCATCATCCATTGACTTGGCTGCTCCTACTTTCTGGAACAAACTTCCAGAAAAACTGTAAAAGTGCAGAAAGCCTGAGTTCCTTTAAATCATGACTAAAAACACATTTGTTTAGGATTGCCTTCGACTGTTCTAGTTAAACAGTTCAACTGAAACATCATTAGTTCAACTTTTTTATTTTCTTTAGTCAAACTGTTTTTAATGTTCTTTTTTGTTTCTGCATTTTTTTATTTAATTTTTTTCCCTACGTGCTTTGATTCTGTTGTATTTTCCTATGTTTTAATCATGTAAAGCATTTTCATTGTATTTGTACTGAATTGTGCTATACAAATAAATTTGCCCTGCCTTGCCTTGCCTTGCCTTAGCGCTCCAAACCCATTTATTTGGGTTCTTTGCAAACATACCATAATGTTTAATAGCCAGGTGTATGGGAGAATTATCCTGCCATAATGCAAGAGCACATAATTTCAATTTGAGAAAATAATTTAATCTTCTTGCACTCAAAACTTATAATGCTCCCACTCAAAACATGCGCTCTCTTTTAAATATTTTCTCTTCTCTCTCAAATCTAAAAGCTATGCATTTTCAGACGTGACGTGATGTGAACATAAAAACTACCACAGAAAAAAAAAAAAAAAAAGTTTGCTAGTCAGGGCAGATGCTAATTCTGCCTCCAGCAGAAATTAAGTGACTTTTCATCGATGATTCTTGAATCGCCCTTTATTATTTCCTTTTTTTATTTTCCTGATTGTTGTTTTTCAGCTTCTTATTTTAATAGCTTTTAAATTAAAAAGCCATTTTATTGTCGGTAAGGTTTATCACAGGCACACTCAGTAGAGTTAGACAAGCGCACCCTTTCCGAGGCTGTCGTTCTATTGGCTGGAAAGGTTGCTAGGCGACGATCCGATCCAATCTGAGAGAGAGCAAAAAAAATCCGCAAGCAGAGCCTACAGGTTTGCGAGCGTAACTGAGACTCGAGTAGAGCACGGTTTGTGCACGAAGAGAAGGAGGCAAGCGAGAGGAGAAAATATCTGTGCAAGAAGCATTAAATCTGAGAGAAGAAACAAAGATTTTAGAGAGAAGAGAAAATATTTGAGAGAGAGTGCATGTTTTGAGTGTGAGCATTATAAGTTTTGAGTGCAAGAAGATGAAATTCTTTTCTCAAATTGAAATTATGTGCTCTTGCATTACGGCAGGATAATTCTCCCATACAGGTGTCCCTTGTAGGTAATCATCATCGCACTGACTGATTGAAATTCTTCTTCTGAACCGAAGGCCACCTTGAATAAATCCAAGACCGGCCTAATTTTGATAAAGCTGTCTGCATTTTTGGATTCCGGCGAGTAGTTGCAAACATAGTGCGTATAACTAAGAACTAGCAGAAATTTATTCACTGGCATTGCATTGGCTGTCAGTTCAGGATTAAGTCCTGTGTCTGACAACCAGCACATTCTGGATCTAGGATATATGATGTATGAAATTACCATATTAATTCAAAGGAATGTTTTGAACTCCTCTGGGGACTATGTCAGCTTGTCTTTTTCTTTCTGAATAGTATTGTATTGTATATAGTCATAAATCATCTCCTGTTTGAAAAGATGCAAAAAGAATTTTATTGGATTTGCTCCTTTTCAGAAGCAGAAATACTTTAATAATCCCAGCGGGAAATTACTTTTATTATTCATCTTGCGTTTTCCAAATTCCACCACCTCCACTCCACCACCTAGTACTGTAGGTCTCCCACAAACTGGTTATCCTTAGGTTCCAGACATTTCTGAGACTGTTTTCTTTTGCTTTATTCCCCTGAGATCTCTGAGGCTTCATCTCCTTTCTCAGATTCAGCACCCAAAGCAACATTTTCCAGACTCTTCACCTTTTCTATCACTACCTAATCCTGCTGCTCTGCTTGCACATTTCTCTTTTGATAGATATGCATGAACAGGAGCTGTTTCCCCCCCAGGCCTGAAACTGGTGGTGGAGTGGAGATAGATAAAGTTGGTCAGTCTGTAGACTGCTGGTTAGCGAGATGGTATGCTGAGCTTTATGGGGAGATCCAGTGGATTGTATGGGCTGATACTAGAGCTTCCCTCAGGGACCTGGAAGATGGAAGTCCAGCTGGATAATACAGGTTCAGAGTACCTGTCCATGATGAGGAAGCATGGAGCGACAGTGTTGAGGAAAAACTCCCCGTTGGGAAGAAACCTCTGGCAGAACCAGGTTCAGCATGGCAGTCTTCTGCCGGACCGGTTAAGATGAGACAGCGAACACAGTAAGCGTCCGGGAGGAATAACACTCTGATGAAGCTTTAGCTACGAAGTTGGAGGAGGGGCTGGAGGTGGGTTGAAACGGTGTCATCTGAATGAGGTCACAGCGCATCCGCTGACTGCACAAAGGAGCAGACAAGTGTGTATCGTAGGCCTTTTAAGATTAACTTTGGAAGCCGATTGACTTTCGTGGAGGTGTGGCTCAAAACTGATTGCCCATTAACAGCAGTGTATGTAGCAGTGGCCAAATTGCAGAAATATAGCTACTCAGAAAAATACACTTTTAAACAGCTGTACACTGTAATGACCTCTATGTGTAAAACATTTAACCCTTTTTAGACTAGAGTCATATACAGTATTCATTAATGTAAGTGAATTATCTCCTTTGCACACACACACACACACACACACACACACACACACACACACACACACACACACACACACACACACACACACACACACACACACACACATATTTTTTTTGTTGGAATCCTTGATTGAATTTTTAATCTCTTACAGAAACTACTGTGGTAATGAAAGGGATACAAAAGCTAAACGGAAAAAAAAAAATTCTAGGCTAAACATCTGTTTGCAACTCCCCTGATATGTCATCTTCACAAAATAACAAACAGCAGTTCAGAGAGAAAAAGGAACCCATCAGTTACCGAAGTGACCAAAAGAAATGTACAAGAAGAACAGAACCCCATTATGACAGGAAGTGCTGTATGATCACGCCTTCCACATAAACCAGTAACACGCATCTGACAGTCTGGATCACCACAGCTCGCATTCTTACAGAAGGGTCCAGTGTCTGAATGAAAACAGCATCAAAATGGCTCTCTTATGGCTCACACTGTTACTTGTTCAACAAGGATGTAAGTTATTTTTAAATTATTTAAGATATAATAAGAAACCTGGATTTTCTTTGCTCAAATTTTGGTTTTTATCTTAATGTTTAACTTGCTGCTTTTGTTTTTATATTTAGATACTTTTGCTCCAGTGGTCACAGTTGAACTTGGTCAGTCTGTAACTCTGACATGTGCTTTTAGCAGAAAATATCAAAGCACCTCATGGGTTTACTGGTACAAGCAACGTTCTGGAGATATACTAAATTTAATTGTGATGCAGCAGAGAAGCATAACACCCAAATATGGACCACAGTTCTCTGCCTCAAGATTCAAAGTTACATACAGCGGGGACAAAGGAAGTTTGACAATTATCTCCACGGTTAAGCAAGATGAGGGAATGTATCACTGTGCTCAAATGGATGCACTTGAACATGCATGGAATGGCACAAATGTAGTAATAAAAGGTAACTACAGTAAATAATTTCTTCTTCTGGTATTTCGGGAAATTACAGGAAATTACCCAAAATAAATATAATTGTAGTCAACATTAACTACAAAAGGCGTGGTTTCTTGGGCATAGAATGACGTGAAGGTAATTTTCAGGTTCTTTTCATGAATCTTTGATTCATGTGATGTGTGTGTTTTTCAAAACTATATTATATTTCCATTAAATGCACAGCTATATTAGAAAAAAAAGCAGAGTAAAAAAAAAACCTACATGTAAAAACTTTATCCACATTTTCCATGTCAAGTTTAAATGGTATATTCGTTGATCTTTTCCATATTATTTGATGGTCAGACAGTTTTATCAACTGTTGTCTGTTTCAGTATGTAACTGATTTTTTTTTTCAACCAGTTTAAAAAAAAATGCACATTTCAAAGTTCCAATGGTTTCAATATCACAACCACATATTAGGTTTAATGGAACATGAAAATTAAGCCTGCAACATGTGATCCACCCATTGCAAGATAATTTATATGTTTAACAAAATAACATACTAACCCGATTTAAATTTCATGTGTTACTTTTTTCTGATATCTGTGGCACTATGCACTTATAATGTAGTATTTGTAAACTGAGATATAGTAACATAGTGTTTGCAAACTGAAACTCTAACAAAGCAAATAATTTTCATTGTCAATATGTATTTTATTATAATTTACATAGTGTCTTCCAGTGATGAAAAATAAATTCCTTTAATAGAAAAGTGTAATAAGATAAAATGAAAAGAAAAAGATTGAACAATTTGTGAAAAGAGATCGAGACTCCCAAAAGATTTGTTTATTATGTCCTCATAAAGGCATCAAGAAGAAATTTACATTGATTTAATAGTAGGAGTTTTGGCCTAGTGGTTAGAGTACCCGGTTTGATCAGCTTCCACTCTGGGTTCCTGAGCAAGACCCTTAACCCCACACTGCTCCCCGGGCGGCACACAATGGCAGCTCACTGCTCCCCAAGGGGATGGGACGAAATGCAGAGAGTGAATTTCCCTATTACAATAAAGGACAATAAACTTTTTTTTTTTTTACAATAATAAAGACACTTTGTATGGTATAGAATAAAGATTTAATGTTAATTATCAAGCCAGAATTTAGCTAACCCAAGTGTCATCTTATATTTCATATGTGACTTTCATAGATTTTCCTGTGACAGGATCCAAACTGTCACAGCAGGCCATCAAAGCTATTTCTCTGTCTGCTGCCTTACTTTTATGTCTGATTGGACTGGCTGTCCTTATATGCTTCATCAACAGATTTAACAATGGACATCGTCTTGGTAATTTTAAATGCTTTTCTAGTACTTTTTTATAGTCTGTATAACTGTATAACTGTTGCATCTAGATGTAATTGTCTATTTTTCTACTTAATCAGAGTCTGTCAAGATGAAGGAAAGCTGTGCTCAGAGCAGGCAACAGGTAAAGTATTAGGGCTTCCATATAAAATATTTTGATTAATTTTAAAGTAACAATTTAGTTTCATAAACTTGTGTTCGTTTTTTATTTTATTTTTAAATTGATCTTTTTAGAGAGAGGAAGAAATAAGAATGTACTCTTCTGCCATTTTTACCAAGATGAAAACCGACAATACTGACACAGAGAAAACATCTGAAAGAAAGATGATCTTCACTGCAGAAGCCTTCAGTCTTTAAAAAATGTCTCAAAAACCTTGTGCTAATTTATCAGGTTCTATTGAACAATGTATAACCTTATAGATTGAATGCATCGGTCTAACTTTGATTAAACATGATAATCTACTGCTTTTCATTAATTTACACAGAATATTAAGGTATAACGGATATCATACTATTGTGAACTTACCATTTGATCAACAAACAGAAAATGTAAAGGAACCTCAAACTGGCAGTAAAAGAAAAAATGCTTTAAGATTGGTATATTTCTAAGAGCTAACTAAAGATATTTTTTGCTTTAATTTCAAATGCTGTTTTGTCATATGTTAAATATTGTTCCTATTTTTTATTAATTCCTTGTTACTTGATCCTGGTCGTCAGTTTTTTTTCTTTTTAAAATTTGTTCTGATATGTTTTGCTGTACAGTATATTAAACTGATTTATTACACAGAGTGAACTATGTCAAATATTTATTTCTTGATCATTTGATGATTATGTGTTTTAAACAGTAATATAATTCTTAAATTCTCAGTTATATTCTCTCAGTATTTTACTAAGGTTTCTTATGCATGAACTATAGTTTGAGTTCAGTGAGATATGGAGGCAATCAGCTTGATGTAGTGCTGATGTGCAGTAAGCTGATTGCAAAAGAGTAACAGGAGTGATTACAGGAAACAGGGTTGGGAAGGCTGTCACAAATAATTGATTTAGTAATGCAAATTTAATTTGGTGGCATGTATTTACCTATTTATTAAGATGTAAAGTGACATTTGATGGAAGCCAAGAGCAGAAGGAACAACGGAAAGGAAAAAATAAAATACAAGGAGGACCTATCCGGTTAGCATCAACTTTCAATGGGAAACAGAAAAATGCAGACAATGCTTTATGAAAAAAAAAGTGCAAAAAAGCATTATAATCTTTTAATTATTGTAGCTAATGACACTGTTGGTCCCGCCTTTGAAATCAAGCTCTACCAGCTTTTTATCAGACTGATTCGCCATGTATACATTGTATAGTCTGGCAGGCCAGCCTGGTGATCAAAGGTAAGAGAGACAAGTAACAACATTAGTAAAACCAAAAATAATTAGAAATACTATATTATAATGCTCTAGATTTTACCAAAACCAAAACTACATAAAATAATTTTGTTATGTTATAGAATTAATCCTATAGACAATAGAGGCACAGACAGTGAATGAGGCAATGTAAGAATGATTCATCACTTTTAGTGTATTAATTTCAAAGAAAATAAAAACTGCATTTAATATTTTATTATAAACCAATTATAAATTCAGAGAAGCAGAGAAGACTCACTCTTATCTCAGATTGCAGGCAGTGCTACGGAGTCTTAACTGCCTGCCTGTCAATGCTTTGGACGGGCTGAGAGCAGTGCTTGCTGCAGAGAGTAAACTTAGAGTTATCAGTGTTTTTTATATTTGTGATAAAACCATTTTGGTTCAAAGGGTTAATGCTTTAACACAAACCATAAAACCTTAAATTGGGCAACAAACAGCCTCCTAGGCCAAGGATGTTGCACAGCAAAGTTCTGAAACTGTTGGCAATTGGTGTGCTGTGAAGTACGATGACCTTTTTACAAGGTCTCATCACAGATAACGATGAAACAAATGTGGAGGTTATTGCATGCACCAGATTGAGGTCAAGAAAATTTTATGGCCAATGCGTGAAGACATACTGTGGTACAACTTTGAGGACATATCAATACATCTCACAGCCCACCACATGGGAACTGAAAAAGAAAAGACGTCTGGTCTAAACTAGAACAGGCAGCACAAGTTTGTTTTCATTGAAGAGCAACATCCCACCCCCTCAAAATCTACACACGTTTGCAACTCAAGTTTTTATTTCCATCCACATTTGGACTTTACTTTGACTTATTTTTATTTTAGTTATTGAATTTATGTCTTACCCTGACATTTGCCCTAACACTAACCATTAAACTATATACTTAATCCTGACCTTAACTAAAGTTATTTCACTTCATGCCTCTAAAATTACTCTCTAACATTAAAAATAGGGGTCCATCGCATTAAAGTAATACTCAAGTAACATTCAAAATGACCCTTCCCAGTCAAACGCCAGCTGCACGGCAGCCCACTTCCTTGCAACTCCCTGGAAAATCCCCTCCAACTTAAATCTTCTGGAGAGAACCCCTCCTTCTTCTGGGCGTGCATACTTTTTTACTCTGACTCCACCATTTCACTGAATTAAAGGTGTCCAGGAGAAGGCGAATCATGACAGAATATATTGGATCAAAGATTGATGTTTAAAAAGGAATTAGGAAGGAACTATACAAAGTAAAAATAAAAATGGTCTAAGCATAATTCTAGAAGCTGTCCAGGACATTTGCATTAATTCCTCACCATTTGTGAGCTGTACAGTCTGAATTTTTTTTACTCCGGCTTTGTTCTTCCATTAATTATCATTTGCTCTCTGGACTGAAAGTCCAGTTTTTTTATTTTTTCAAACTTAGCTTTATAATCGTCTTCCACTCTGGACTGAGTAAAACACAAACATTAACAATTCACTTTAGTGCACTTGACTCTTAAGGCTGACTTATACTTAGAAACCCGGTTGTCTGCGTGTGTGTCGCAGTAGCTACATTTACATGCGCAAAATTTCCCCGATCCGATCCAAACCTTGGTTGACCGGAAATTCAAAATCTCCGTTTACATGGACACTAAATGAAATGATCCGATCATGACGTGTGTATACATGTACCAAGCGTTGGATCAGATTAAATCTTTTAAGCATGCGCAGAACTTCCTGCCAAACTTGGCAGTTCTGTCTGCGTCTGGTTTTTGGGAGGCCTGACAAACGATGCGCTCGGAGCGAGCGGAAAGAAAAACGGAGAGAGGAGGAAAAAAGCGCTTGGCAGCGAAATGTCCGAGAGAAAATGTAGAGAATGAGCGATTGAACCGGCGTGGGAGAGCGAGTGGGCTGTGGAGAGAGAAAAGAGGAAGAGGAGGAGGATAAATTCCTGCTTCCTGCAGCTTTAAATGAACTTGAGTGTATAAGTCGGCGTTCCTAGACTCCTCCTGCCATGTTGTTCACAACAAGAGCGAGAGCGACCGGTGGTTTCCTGTTGTTGACAAGGCGGAAAAACGTCACGCTGACGTCGCACACATGCGCAGTGAAGATTATTTTACTCTTAAGATCCGAATGGGTGTTTACATGGACGCCAATCAGAATGGCGATCGGCAAAAACCACCTCTCTCTTTCGGAAATTAAATTTATATCCGATCGGACCGAATCGGATTAGAATCTTCAGTCTGACATGTTTACATGAAACATTTTTGATCTGATCAGGCCTTCAATCCGATTATTTGTGTCCATGTAAACGTAGCTACTGAATGCAAATGTGCCCCCGCCCCTGCAGACACACTGCTGCACCTCTACAAAATTGTAGGTGACCCCAGACAGGAGGCATCAGACAGGAGACCTCTGTGTGGTCAAATCTACGTCCGCTCTACACTATTGTTATTTTTTTTCTTTTTACATTATGCATATTTCCTGTTTTGTACCTTACCAGCTTGTTTTGTTTGTATTACCGCCATTGTGGAAAATGACTTGTGAAGTTGGACCAGCTAGAAAAGCGAGGTGCGCAAGAACACTGGGACCCTTTTTTCACCTGGACCCTCACTCTTTTTCGCCTTCATATCCCTCAGGTGTTGCACAAACTTGCCCCCACTTCCTCACCGCCTCAGCCGTATCTAGACCCACAGCTAGTTCGATTGTCCCTCTTGTGTTGTGGTGTGAAATAACATAGCGCAGACCATGCTTCAAACCGATTTAATATTGGTGACATGCAGCGATAGGGGAACAGGCATGCGCCAATTGCACATTTTATTTTATACATCTGCAGAAAGTAAATTAAATTGTGATGTTTCTTTTCATTTTCTTAGGTTGTAAAAACTGCAAGTTTGAGAAAATAAAATTGGAATTTTTTACAATGTAACTTTTCAGCTTTAACATTACTATAGGTATGGATTTTTAACAGTTAAGCAATCAGAACAAGAGAAAAAACATTCTCCTGGGATTTCATGTAAACTTAGTGGTGTGTAACTCCTTTATTCATTCATCAACATTTTTTCATTGTTTTATGAAAGAGGAGAGATCACTGCTTGGATGCATTCAGCTCCTGGTTCAGCTTTTATGATTGTGTTGATGCACAGCTTTGACCTGCAAAAGTTTAGAATTTCAAATTCAAGTATCTGATCTGAACCTGCTTGGCTCAGTGGACACCCACACTTCAAGATATTGGGCCAAGACAAACCAACATGTTGGCTTACCCCGAATGGGTTCCAAATTCTATCAAGCAGATTGATCACTCTGAAGATTTACACCAAACATGGCAGAATTATCTCCCCAATGATTGGTCCCAAAAGTCTCTCTATTTGGACACTCTCAAAAGGGTAAGATCAGATAGAAATAAACACAATCACCTTACAATAAGAACTAGCCTTTACTGATGAATTCTGGAATTCATAGATCCTAATTAGTTTCTCGACTAAAAAGAACTACACTACAGTTACCATTGGTTTCAGTTCTGAGATTTTCTGGGTTGGTTGTTATTGTTAAGGTCTTGTCATATTGGATAATATGTCTTTAAACATCATAATATAGCAATTGTTACAAAATCTTACTATACTGTCCTGCAAATGTGCAGAAGAGTCCAGAAAAATATGGTGATTATTTTGCTTTACTGAGAATAACATCCTGCTGTCTTCAGATGAATATTTGAAATGTTATGCAATCTAGCTTGTGTTAAGCATACATTTGGACATTTGTTTCATATCACTTAGCAAATGGTTAACAGATAAGGTAAATATGCTTTTTCTTAATTAACAGTTGCTCATTGTGGATGGAAGTTCCCTCCGAATATATATCATGAAGTAACATATCAGATGAATTCACATCTGCATAGCCATGCCTCCTACTGTACCTTTACTTCAGTGTAGCATTTCCTAAAGAAGACATTGACAACATGATCCTGTTGTGGGTTATACTAATTCTACTTCCTCAAGGATGTAAGTACTACTTTTGTGAATGTAAAAAAAATCTTTTATATAAATCCTGCATTGTCTCATTTACCTTTTTTTATCCCCTAATCTAATGCAGATGCTTTGGTTCCAGTGGTCAAAGTTCACCCTGGCCAACCTGCGGCTTTGACATGTGATTTTACAGAGAGTTTTCCGAGCGTTGGTTGGCTTCACTGGTACAGGCAAACTCCGGGAGATACTCTGAAATTAGTTGCAATGCTGCGCAAAAATACAAACCCCATATATGGGCCAGGATTTACTTCCTCATACTTCAAAATCACCTATGACGAGAAAATGAGCAATCTGACAATTCTGAAAACTGCTGAAGAAGATGAGGGAATGTATCATTGTGTTCATGTCAACCTAGTTGAATCTAAGTGGATTGGGACGTATTTATCCTTAAAAGGTAACAATGTCCTATTTTTAGTGAAAATGCACACTTTTAAAAATGAAAACTAAAAGATTAAATATTACAAGGTTTGTATTTTTAAATGTGCAGTTAAGGCCATAGGTTGTAAAAATGATGACGAATCTGAAACAATGAAGATAACCAGTTAATGAAATTTATTATTTCCCTTAACATTTTTGTCTATAGTACTATTTACATACATTTTCTGCTCTTTTATTAAATAAAGTGCATAATTAAAACAATTAAATATTAATTCTTTGCAAGATATACATTTGTTAAGTTTAATTTTGACTGTAGGAAAAATAATCATATTAAAATGTGTTATAATTGTATGTTAGAACAAGAATGTAAATCATTGTTTTTGACAGCTTAAATTTATATTAGCAGGTTGCCAGATTAAACTTTTAGTGTCTTTTATTTTATGCTAAATCTCTGTCAGACTTTACAACCTTAAACTAAAATGAAATGATGTTGGTTGTTTTTTTTTTTAAACCTACCCACATTAGAATAATTTGATAAATATGTTTTAATAACGTAATGGAGTGTATTTGATTTGCTTAAACCTAGCAACACACAGAAGTGAAACATTTTTCATATTTTACTCTTCTTAGGGGAAAGGAGAACAGACTACAATGTTGTTCACCAGCCTGCAGTTTCACATTCTGCTCTTCAAGGAAACTCTGTGTCCCTGCAGTGCTCATTTCTCACTGACACTGACCAAAAGTCCTGTTCACGAGAACCCACTATATTTTGGATTCGATCTGGAGTTGATGAATCTTACCCAGATATCATCTACACTAACAAAAAAAGATCTGATCATTGTGAGAAGAGAGCCAACATGCAGAGATGCCTTTACAACTTCTCCAAGAAAGTAAGCTCCTCTGATACTGGGACTTACTACTGTGCTGTTGCCACATGTCGAAAGATATTATTTGGCAATGCAATAACACCAAATAGTGAAGGTAAGTGTGCAAATTTATTTTATTTCATGTAATAATTTAAATATATGTCATGATAACATTATGTGTCATGATAACATTAAGTCAACATTACTTAATTTGCTTTATTTACATTCTTAAGTTTGCTCCTTCCGAATTAAAATGTTATTTTTAATGAGATCCTATCATTAATGGCTTCTTCTTGTTATTTCTTTGAAAAAGCTACAGAATCAAGTTTTCAGCCATTGGCAATATTCCCAGCCATACTGACCACTGTTTTAGCCTCAAGTTTTATAGTTCTACTTGTCTTCCTCTGGTTGATCATTCATAAAAGCAAATGTCAACATTGCCAAGGTAATATCACATAGAGATAATTATTACATACTTTTCTAAAGGGAAAGTTGATTCCTTAATTCCTTTTTTTTCTTTTACTGTTCAGCTGCTGTTGAGCTGCAAACGCCATATGATCTGAGCAGCCACAAGGTAAGTGTTAATACTGCTGCTATTACAGGGTTGTTGTTTTTTACTCTATTTACCTTATCTATCATTTTATAACTTGTCTCCTCAGACAGAAGAAGACAGAATGCTGTTTTCTGCTGCAGTCTTCACCTTGATTAAAACTGTTCAGACTGAAACAAAAGCACCAGAAAGACGGATATTTGCTGCAGTAGAAGCCTAATCCCTGAGTTAAACATACCCAACCTCAATCTTATTTGTCTGTTTGGTTTTCCTACAAACATCGGTTTAAATTGAATTTAGATTAATGAGCACAAAAGTCATATATCTATATAGGTCCAGAGCCTTTGACCCTTGTGGGCTATATGGCTTTATGAAGCAGTGGGAGATCCAGGATCTAAACAACTCATGGTAAAAGTTTAAAATGTTCAAATGTGTACTGAATCTAGTTCTTTTACAGAAAAAAAAAAAAAAATAGGATTCAAAAACAGGCAGGAAAACCTTATTCAACAATGGAAGCAGATTATCCATGTACATTCTCACTGCAAAGACTATTTAGAAATAAGTAAATATTTCTTAAATTAGGTGTATCTATCCTTATTCTAAGTAGGTAAATGAGATAGTTTGCCAATGGAATGAGTATTTTTACTCTTACAATAAGATAATTAGATAAAATGCACTTGAAATAAGACACTGCAATTGTGTTTTCTTATTTTAAATCTACATTGTCTTGTTCCATTGGCAAAATGTCTCTTATACCTCCTCAATTCAAGAACAAATGCAATTATTTAAAGAAAAAATGACTTTAGATTTAGATTTTTTCCAGTGCTCAAATTAAATATAGAATAAACAAAAAAGAAATCATCTTTTTATAATGCAGTGTTGCACTATATACGTTTGTATATTCGTTTTTTTGTTGTTGCTGTTTTTGTTTGATATTTAATGCTGTTGTTATCCAGGCATGATAACAAATTAATGTAAAAACAAAATGCTCATCTGATGTATGTATTTTGTGATTGGATCTTTATCAATTGTTTACTTTTTAACAAAAGAAATATAAGTTAGTTTTTGTTTACTTTATATGATCCTAAATGTAACTTACTGTAGGAGTACATTGAGTTTGTCTTGCTCTTGTCTCTATTTTAAGTATCTTTGCAGGGACATAATAATGAAATTTGAAAAGAGTTTAAGGTAGGGGGGTGTCCATGGGGATACTGTAAAGAACTGAAATAAAAGATAAAAATGCAAAGTGCAAGATTTTTTTTTGGCTGTTTTGCAGTTGTATGTAGTAGTGCACTTAAAAAACTTAAAGCATAGCTCTTCAAAGATCATAAGAAGTGATTTGCAGTTTGGCAGATAGCGTGTGTAAACTTTATTTTTTTTTGCCATAATCAATGTGCAGATCCTTTTTTTCTAAAAATCGGGAATTGGTTCAATGCCAGGTAGAAACCATTCCTTTCACACTTCTCTGTCTCGTGGTAAGACGAATTTTTTTCGTTCCCAGTGTTTTTTATAGAACTCCACATAAGGCAAGATTGTCTTATCATAGATATTGTGTATAATAAGTTTTAAGGGCCTTCCTTGTTTTGCAGTATAAAATGTGAAGCTGTTGGTAAGAGGAGAATTTGAAGGTAAATCAAGCTGTTAGGAGTGAATATGTAAATCTAACTTTGGTTCCTTATTTGCAAGTGGGTGAGGTTAGGAGGGCTGTAAAGAGGTGACAAAAAAAAACCTCTTATATTTAACTTGACTTGTTTTCATTGCCTTTTTTTTTTAAGTTTTGTTTATAACACTTGGCGACAGACTATCAATGTGAAGTGCATTATTTAATATTATAGTAGTATAATTATTTTCTAAATTATTGCTGTAATTGTTACTTATATCTCCATGGCTTTGAACCTCATCTTTTTTACACAGCCATTTTAAAATTTGCACGATGACACGCAATCTATTGACCTATAATAGAGCAAAACTAAACCAGTTCGAACATCTTTATAGTTATGCATCAATCTTTGTAGATCAACAACAACAAGCACACTTATAGTATGAATAAAAAAAAATAAAATAAACATATTGCACCTGCAATTTAGCCTCCCTTAATTAAAATCTTTGAAGATCAGGTCCTTAGAGTAGTTTGCATCATTAGTAAAGAACATAATTTGACAGTATTGAAAAATTGTATCTCATAAATCAAGGAATTTAAAGCTTAGGCATAAATGGGTCATCAAAATGAAAATTGGCCTTAATTGGACACCATAAGTATCGTAAGAGTAGCTTTCAGATAAAGCTAGTGTTGTAGAGTGGTCATGGGAAACTCTGACTTCACCACCACAGAAACTTTTTAAACAGAGCAGATAAGTTGTGTGCAAGCGAGGCCTACTAACCTGACTCACTTAACTGCACACTGTGGTGGAGAACATGGAAAAAGAGAGTGAGACAGTGATAGTCCTAGTGGTCACAGGTGATGGCAACATAACCAAGAAGAAAAACAAGTAGCCTGAAACCCTAAAATGTTAAAGAGGAAATGATGAGATTGAGGTTGGCCTTAAAACCAGGAGTTGTTTCAGTGGCTTATAGGAAGAACTCTGAGCACCTCTTTAGAGCATAGTACCAAGATCTTTTAAGATTTTGTGAGAGCTCTTTAGCTCCCAGGCCTCAGTAAAAAAATAAATAAATAAAATGTTCTTTCAGAATTAGATTTTAAATCAAAAGTTAAGGGTTCAGACAATGAGAATATAGACCTACAATGTCTAATTTTTGCACCTGACTTGAAAACTTCATGTTTAGTTGCTATTACAACTGGCATTTAACTCAAGGCATTTCCTTTTTGACTGCTTTTCATAGATTCTATAATGTCATAATATGCAGTAATGTTCATTACCTGTTCCTTAACTGCCACAAAGAGAGTTACTGCAACTGATGATTTGAACTGCTGGTAATGCAAAACATAATGTCAGTAGAAAATAACAACTTTGGAATTTCAAAATAGGGACTTCACTGGAGGAGGGGATAGTTTGGAGAATAGGAAATATATTTTATGAATTAATACAAAACTTGAAAGTATGTAATTTTATACAAAGAAGCATGCCATATACCATTTGAAACATAGCAAAAAGTTTAAACCAAGTTGAGATTTTTTTTTTTGCTTTTTAGGTTATGTTAAAGTTATGTTTCATATAAATGAAAAGGACAGCAACACCTCACTTTATACAGTCATAACATAGTTTAATGCTAAAATAATAGTTTCACTGAGCTCAAGTAATGTGGTTAAATTTCATCGCTCTACACTGTGTACCCAGGGAAGCAGTACCCACACAAGAAAATAAATCCAAAGATACTTCACACATAGACAAATGTCGAAATCAAACTCCTCTCTGATGTCACACCCCTGCAATGGAGTTTGTTTAAGGGGCCAGATCCTATTCAACTTCATGTTGCTAGTTGCCTATTGCCACGTAAGGCTGGTCATGACGGTTCTCAGCTGAAAGCTATGCTAAATAGCAATGAAATCCCTTGGGAGAAGTCTGTGCTTGCTGGACCTTTCCAATGATTCAGAAGGAGCTGATCGTTGTGACTGTCTTTTCCTGCGATTCAAACTGAGTTAAAAGTAGTGTGACCCCGCCTGCTGCAGATGAGACAGCTGCAGCTCACAGCTTATTGCCATAGCTAACGGGAGACGCATGATTCAAGGCTACTGTAAGCTACAGTGACGTGCGGTGAGGTTCATAGCTGGTGAGGCACTGACGTCATCAGAATCAGATTTGCAAATAGATGCATAGATTGACAGCAGTTTACAGGTTATGTTTCACTTCTGCATCCTTACACATACAAACTGTAGCTCACAAAACACACATTTCCTTAAAAAACAAAACAAAATAAATGTTATTACTGTCTTACCTTTACTTATAAATGAATAGAAGTCCTCCTTATCTTCCTTCAGTTTTAAAAGTCTCTCTGTCTCAATGGAGATCACTGCCAGGGAAGAAAGCCTTCCTTGATCCGTCCTGTTCCTGCCTTATGTTTTCAGTCTCTTGAGCACCCCCTGCCATGAGGCAAGAGAACTGCCTGCCTCACCTCGAACTTGTTCTCTGCCGTTTATAATCGCTCATTACACGAAACACGTTACACAAACACAGTTGGTGACAAAAAGCTCTGTACATTATATACATAAGCCAAATTATTAGAAATAAGTTCACATATTACATTTGTTTAAACCATTTTATTGACGCCGTACAGCAACATGCTCTCTCCGCTTTGCAGCCAGCGCAGAGCCAGGGGTTGCGCAATCCAAGGTGAGGCAGAGCTCGCTGCTGCCTCACCGGCATCGCTTCCAAGCATTTGAATGGGAAAATAAGAAAATTCAGCGATTTTGAACAAATAAAAATCGAAATTGGTGAAGCTACATGAAAAATGAATATTTTTTAGTACAAACCACCGGATGAATATAACAATTTAAATTACTTTATGATTATATATTTTCTTTCTTTCCATGATGGCTGGTGAGGCACTGCCTCACCTGCCTCCCCTGACCGCACGTCACTGGTAAGCTATAAAATTAAACCCAGTAAAGTTGCCACGCTGTTTGCATCCAATTACTCCAATTACAAAAGAACAAGTTAAGACACTGTATAACATAATTGGACAACAAACATAATTTTACCCTCCAATTAAGTCCTACAGTACACCTTCATATACTGACCCAGCAGTCAACGCAGAGGTATATCCTCAATACATTTTATTTTCAAATTTGAAATACTTATACAAGTCATTAGCTGCTTCACAATAAAGCAGTAAGCTCTCTTGTCATGGTGAGTGAAAAAAATGTATTGTAGTGCAGAATTGTGGGGTGTGCATTTCCTATGTTTCAGCCAATCACTTGATTTGAACTAAAGATTGCTAACCTAAATCTTCTATCTGTGTGGAGAGATGTCAGTTGTGCAAGAGAGACGTAACTACAAACCATGATCAGAGGGGTAAGTGCTTAGCTTTTTTTAAGCACACTTGGTAAATTCAATTCCTGTGTACTGTAACACAAAAATTACTATGATGTTTTTTTTCTAAGTCTTTATTTTGTTAACATTCTTTCACCTTTGAATTGATGATTCAAACTCTTAAGGTTCCTGACAACATCCCTCTGACTCAAGCTGGACCAAATTAAACTGTTCTATCATGTAATGCATCTGGGCTTAAAAGTGGGTTGTTCTACTTATATAAGATGATTTATGGATATGTGGTCAAAACAGTTGCTTCAGGGACCTTTGGGAAATAAAATTTAAATCCTTTCCTAACTCAACAGTTAAAGTGAAATTGAAAGGGACATGCATATCCTCATCAGAAAAAAAGGATGAGGCAACATACTTATGTCAAGAAGGAGCAGTATACATAGATGCATATATAAATTGGAAAGAATTTTATTGAATTTTTTAAACAATGATCTTTTAACATTACATTAATGTTAAAACAATGAAGTGTGTTAGGTGTTCTGATGCCACATGTAGGGAGATGTTTTTTGGAAAGGCAATGCATCTCAATATTCAAGGTAAGTGTACAAATTACTGTCATTTCATTAAATATTTTAAATGTGAGTCAGAATAAGAAATCATCAGCAGTGTATTTGTTTCATGTACATTTCTTAGGTTTAATGTTTTAAGCTCCCCCCCCCCCTTATGTATGGCTTATTCTTGCCATTTCTGTGAAAATGCTGCAGAATCAAGTTTGAGGCAATTTATATCATCACAGTCACACTGCCCATTGTTATAGTGTAATAGTCATACTTGCCATCATCTGCTATATCCTATAAAAGACAGATTAGGAATGTTTAGGAATGTGAATTGTGTGTTTGCATGATGCCGCTCTGTTAGATGCATGCTGATATCTGTTTTTCTGTTTCTCTGTATGGACATGCTGTGATCTGGGGGACAAAATAAGAAACTGCAATCTTGGATTTTAGGAAGCCAAAGGTTAGTGTTAATACTGTTGTTATTGAACCTTTTTACATATTTTCAAGATAAAAACAATTTGTTTGTCTTTATATTTTCTTCTTATTTCTCTTATCTCTTATTTTATCACTCATCTCCATAGAGAGACAAAGTCACAAGGATGTACTGTGCTGCAGTTTCAAACATAAAGGGAGGCTTTATGTAAGTTTTTACTGAAAAATATCTTTAAATTAGCCTTTTTATTTGATCCTCTGCAAATAAAACATCATTTGATGAGCAGACTGACACCTCAGTATTTCAGCACTGTCTCTATAAGCCTGTAGCCTATTTTCTTTTATTTTTTTATTCAGGTCTGAAGCTCCTGCGCTGCTTCAGCGAATATGACGTTGAGCGCATTCACTTTAAATGGGTCCAATCTAGCAAAATAGCGGTTTTGTTATCGAGATAAATTTTGTGGATACCTAGAAGCAACAAGCATTCAGCTTAACTCCAACACCAATAACAACACTACATAAGGTAAAAAGAGAGAGGGAGAGAGAAAAAAAATAATCAAATTCCATTTAAAGATTGGGGGCAAGGATTGTACTCAACATCGGATATGCTTTTGACTCTCTGAAGGAACTCACAGCTTCACTCAGAGCAAAAGGGACCTTCAAATGCCAGTCTTATGAAAATGTGAGCCAAGGTACAGTAACACAAAACAGATAACATATCTCAAGTGTTGTTTTCAATTCACGATTATGTCTATACTGTATATCCTTATGTTATTAGCTATAGCATGCTCGCTTAATAAGCAAGCTAATATGCCAGAACATTTATGGTTTTGAAGTGATCATGAGTGCGTTCCTAAGAGGTGCTTCTATTGAAGTGCAGCTGACTTAGTGTGTGGGAAGGAGAAGCAGGATCCCTTGAAAATAATTACTGTGTGTAGCACCAATTAAAAGTACATTTTCGATTGCTACAGATTTTCCTGCAGACAAATTTTCTGGAATTCTCTGCAGCGTCTTGTCGGCCGACCAGGTGGAAAAATCCTCGTTCTCTGGGAACAGACTGAACTGTCAAACCAGACATTCCTGCCTGAGACGCCATAGCCACTGCAGCCGCTGTTTCTGTAGACCAGTTTGTTTTGAATAAATGATTTTCAAGTTATAGCACTGTCTGTCTTGCTGGATTCTGTGTCCCTCTGAGTCATTACAATAGCATGCTTCCACACTTCCACTGCCAATTTCTTAGACTTAGACAAACTAAGTCTAAGAAATTGTCATTTTTTATACACAGGGTGTATACAAAACAAAATTTTGTTTACATACAGCTATCTGACAGTGAATGAGCAGCAGATTTGGGAGTGACGGCCTAGTGGTTAGGGCAAAGAGCTTGGAATGTTGAGATAGATAGATAGATAGATAGATAGATAGATAGATAGATAGATAGATAGATAGATAGATAGATAGATAGATAGATAGATAGATAGATAGATAGATAGATAGATAGATTTTTTACTACCTGACTCTGTTTACCTCCTACTTTTATCATCACATTATTCTTAGTTATACTAAATTCTAAGTTATACTAAATTCTGTTTTAGTTTTCTTTCAATTTATTGTTTAATATGTAAATTGTTTTCAATTGTCTTTGCACTAAATCTTGCTATATAAATAAATGTGCCTTGCCTTGCCTAGTTTTGGCAATATTTGTAAAACATTCATGCCAATAAAGCTGATAAAAATGTTCAGATGAGTTGAAATATAACAAAATAAACCATTAACAAATTATATACAACTCTGAATACATTGTAAACTTTTCTGAATATACTGAAAACACTTCTGAATATGATAAATTAGACTCTGCATTTATGCAATACTGTGATAGTTGCAGTGGCCTCAAGGAATCATGGGTAGTTTTAAAACAAGTAAATACCTGACTAAATATACAACACATACATTTCTCTTATGTTGGAGATTAATTTCTTTTATTTTATTTTATGTTTGAAATAAGTACTTTTTCCATATGTCCTTTTGTTTTCTGTGTAAATCAGCTAAACTTATATTCCAAAGTTAAAGGCTAAGATTAACCATGATGACCTTCGGATTGTTTTTACCTGATTTGGAAATTCTCTGTTACGCAGGGAAGATTGGGAGGCACATCCT
This sequence comes from Cyprinodon tularosa, assembly GCF_016077235.1. Lineage (NCBI taxonomy): Eukaryota > Metazoa > Chordata > Actinopteri > Cyprinodontiformes > Cyprinodontidae > Cyprinodon > Cyprinodon tularosa. The sequence goes on from NW_024039352.1 coordinate 1,854,814, forward strand.
GAGAGAGTGTGTAGCTTTTTGATAAGCATATGAGCAACCCTTAGATCAGAGCTATTATGCTGTTCCCACAGCTACGGTCAAGAAGGCTGGCCTAAAGCCCCTGTCACACCTAGACGATTTAGACAGCATGTGCCTGACGTATGAAAAACACACATCAACAAGTATGCAAGTATGTAGAGAGATTTTGAGCAAGCTCAAAATTTCCCCACGAAAACCAGAGTATGCTATACGTGGGGCATTACAGCTAAGTTATTAGCTTATGAGTAAATTAAAATTACTCATAAGTTGTGGTGCATGGCTTAACCAAAACCTTAAACCCAAAACCATGAGTAAAGTGTGTATAACTTATCAAAAAACATATCTCCAACGTATATTTGACGTGTTCCAGATGACAACTGAATGTGATTCTAACTTCCATCCATCCATCCATCCATCCATCCATCCATCCATCCATCCATCCATCCATCCATCCATCCATCCATCCATCCATCCATCCATCCATCCATCCATCCATCCATCCATCCATCCATCATGCTTATCCCAGCTGGGGTCACGAGGGGTGCTGGTGTATACCCTGGACAGGACACCAGGACACCAGTCCATCGCAGGATTCTAACTTAGAGCTACTGTTTAATGGCTTATTGGCAGTGTTTTGGTATAAAAGGGGTTCACAGGAAGAAACCATCAGTACTTCATCCTCAGACAAGGAAGGTGAAGACTTCCTCAGCAATTTGCTCTTATATCGATATATTTTTACACTTTTTGAGAAACATTCCTCCCAGGATAAGAAGGGGGTGATCAAACAGAAAAACTCAGAACCTCTGGGACCCAAGCACAATGTTCTAACTACTAGGCCACCACTCCCCCAAGGCCACCACCTCCTCAGGTCCACACTCTATAAAAAAAATACAATTCAACTTTATTGCCATTACACTGTCACATGTACGAAGCAACAAAATTCACTCTCTGCATTTAACCCACCCCCTTGGGGAGCAGTGGGCTGCCATTGTGCAGTACCCAGGGAGCAGTGTGGGGTTAAGGCTCTTGCTCAGGGACCCAAAGTGGTAGTCCCTGGGATTAGGGCTTGAACTCAGAACCTCTGGGATCCAAGCGCAATGCCCTAACCCCAAGGCCACCACTCCCCTAAAAATCTACGATTCAGGTAAGGGTGCATCTGAAAGTTTCTCATTTTCTACAATATGTGCAAACCACACCAAAAGCGGGGGTTCATTTCAGCCGCAACCCGCAAAGTGTAATTAAAACCTGTAATGGCCCCACACACTTTATTACTTTATATTTGTAATTCTTGTAAACTGTGTCCCTGCTAGCATCCATGTTATGTTGTTATGCAGGCACCACGGATGTGGATTTCAGTATGATGAATGAACATGTGATAATATGGCGCCACTGGAGTTTAATTCTGCACTTGACTAGATAAGCATTGGTTTATAAAAGGAATGCAATGATGACCTAGGCCCAAAAAATATCTTCACAATGAAATCCCAAAGGGGGAAACTTTGAGTTTTCAAGTGTGTGCATCTCTTTTACAATAAAACCCTTTTCAAAACCATCAACACTTTTCATGAAGTGAGACCCTTTTTTGAGTGTGTATGTATTATTTTTATGTTTAGTTTGTTTTAGCTTGTACATATAATCTTTTAACAAAAATAAATGGTTAGAACAAATAAATTTATTATCACTGACACTATTGAAGTAAGCAGGTTAAAAAGGATGCCATTAAGTGGTTTCAGGGGTATTGTATTTTAGTGATAAACCTATTATTAATTTCAGTCTTGCTTAATTTATTTATTATAAATCATTTCAGTCTTACTTAATTAAGAAACATGTAAATTGTTTAATTTATTTGCCAACCAAGGACATCGGGTCCTTTATTATGTTATAGTACATGAAAATGTAAAATTTTCTCTATGTAAAACAATTCTCACCTGAACCTTTTCTTGATAATCAGTGGCGTATCTACCATACTATTGATATTTATGTATTTATTGTTGTATTAATAAATTACAGGGAAATTTCACTAGCACAATGAGTGTTTTATATTTGAAGAGTCAAAATTAGCGCAACTGTTTAATCATTGGCTGTGTCCGATGTCTGCCTTAACAATTATATAGTGTGCTATATAGTAGTTACGCCATTTCAGATGAGTGTCTGAATGTATATTGCACGAAAAAGTAGTGTACTCTAAATTGATCACAATTCACTTTGAAAAGTAGTGATCATCCATGGTCACTAGACAAGCGGATATATCCCGGAATGCTTTGGGCTTTTTTGTCACAGCGACCTGCAGTCGCTTACAGCTGTTGCTACCCGACAGGGTTGTCAATTAACAAAGATGGTCTATGTACCGAGCCGGGAGACAGAGTTAAGTGACAAACGGGGAGCAAAATTAGTGATCTTCTGTCAGTTAACTGAGTTCACTATAAAAGCCACTATATAGCCCCACTCTATTTAGTGATTGAGGGATTTGGGGTTTAGTGCGGACATTTGGACACAGCTATTGTAAATCATCAGCTACTTGCAGTTTATAGAAACTGCCACACACAAGATACCGCCTAGTTAGTCGGGTCCATCAGTCCCTGGAAGAGGAGCACATTGAGCTACTAATGAACATTATCGCTAGCCTGACGTAGTCCGACTCAATTCTAGTCAGAATATGAGTCTGATACTGCTCCATAGAGCTGTGATTATGGGGCGTGTTTTGAACGAACCAGGAAAAAAAATGCCTCTGCACTCAATTGGACAGACGTACAACCAATAAGAGCAACGGAGTGCATGACGTATCTTAAGCGAGGCATAGTTGTTGTCCACAAAAATCAAAGCGTGCAGTTTCACGCCTAGAATAAGAAGATGAGACTTGATCGCGTTTCTCTGTTCCTCTTTTAAAATTAATTTGCTGTCGATATCTTCTAGAACAGACCTAATAGCAGAATCTACTCACCCAAACTCTCCAGCGGCAGCCATTATTGTTGTCACCCAAGCGCGCATTGGTCACGTGGTTGATAACGTTACTCTTGATCATCTGTCCATCATCGTATAAAGCCCGCCCTGACAATTTGATTGGATCGCCTGACAGTGGGCTTTAATACTCGCGCTACTATGGAGCAGAGCCAGACCGAACTTCCCCGAACTCAAACCTTGTGGGCGGGACTAAGTTCGGACTGGCACCCAGGCTACATTATCGCTGATTTTGCACACTTTCTACCTTAGTCAGTTAAATAACATGTTGTTGTCATTTTGCACATCTCTGATGTTGCTGCTATTTTCAAATATCCATTACTGTAAAAATGTCCATTGCTGCATATTGTGTGTTTTTTTTTTCTCCAAGTGCACAGTTTTATATTGTTAAAACACTTCACAGTAAAATATTTTATTGTTTATCTTTTAACTTTTCACTATTATGTTTTTCTTATCAACTTTTCTAAGATCCACATTTGTGTGACCATTTTGTTCTTTAATCTTTTTGCTACTGTAAACACCAGAATTTCCCATTATTGGACAACAAAGGGATTTTCGATTTTATTCTATTCTATTCTATTGCAGGTGGAGAGTAGCTTAAGTTGATGATTATGTTGAGAAAAAAAATTATTTCTATTAAAAAAGATTTCAGCCCAGTATCCACCGACTTAATCAACATCCATTAAGCAATTTATATGTTAGCGATGTCTTCTGCTGAAAATAAAATGTTTATTCCGGGTTTGTGTCTTTTTTTTATGTTGAACCTGTTTTATTTCTGCTGGATGCCAGACCTCAATGCAGCAAGATGGCTTGGAGTTGATCGCGTGGGACAGGAACTCATGTGCAGAAACAAAATAAAACATTGGTTTAATTTTAGAAATAATAATAATGTTATTGCCCTTACTTGAAGAGTCACCATGATCCTTCAAAAAGCCTCAAAATGCCTCATTTTAATGGCTAGTTTTACTTTCAATAATAGTGGAATGCCTAATTAAGACACGTTTCTTAATTAGTTGTAGACAAAAGCGTCAAAAGAAAAATTACATAAAAATTAGGTTTATAATGTCTGAAATGTCTGGCAGGGGAGACAGGAGAGGAGAAATGCACAGCTGAGCCTTTTAAAAAGCCACAATAATGTTTTTGCTCCTTAAGATTCTGAAAATGGCCAGATTTGAATAAGGACATCAAAAACATCTGCCAAACCCGCCATGAAGTTCTGACTCTTGACTTCAGTTTTTTTGGGGCCCTCGATAAAGCCCTTTGCACTGGTTTATGTATGAATGCAGAACAAACAGGGAGATACAGCAGAGATAGAGGAACAGCCTAGAATGATGAAACAGAGATGGACAATAAGGTAGTAAGAAATTATAGTTCAATAGTTCTGTAACCAAGCGTTTTGGGTCCGTATTACGTACTTTATAGGCAATAACGGGACAAGAGACGGGTCGGAGTTTTCGGCGGTAACCCCGCTTCCGGTTTTTATTTTCTTCTTCTTCCTTCAACACATAACCACATACTCACAAGCTCCCCCTGCCGTACACCCGGCGAACTTTCGCTCCCCGGCAACAGGGATGGACACCACTTTAACATACAGACACAGAACAGTCTGTTACAGTTCTTATTCATTTTTTTTTTGTGTGTTTCCCGGTCATGCAACAATGGTATTGCATTAACAGCCAGACTAAGGCCTACTGCTTCTCTACTTATATCCTCTCTAAACACAAAAAAGTTTCCCTAACAGCATTGAGTTGTTAATAATGATTAAATGTGCAATAAATCTTAACAAATATGATGAGTTGTTGAGAAGTCTAGCTCTGCTCCTGATTCTATTGTTGTTTTTTGAAAAGACTGCAGTTTACACATACTCTTCAATCAGATCAACTACTGATCTGGAGGCATTCCAGAACAAAATAGTTATTTACGCCAACAACCACAATGCTTTCAATCCCTCAGTTAATTAGGCAAGAGTTCTGCCAGCTTCTCTTGACTAACACAGAACCCAGGCAACCATGTAAACAGTGGAAAGTGAAGAGATGTAAGTTTAATAATCAAAATATTCACAGTAAGTACAGCACATACTAAAACTTTTTAATATTGTTTGTGTGCAAGAGCTTGTTTAATTTTGTAATTTTAATAAAAAATTAACAACTGTTTCAGTTCAGTTCTCCTTGGGCTGCCACCTTATCGTGGTGGAGAGGTTTGAGTGTCCCAATGATCCTGGGAGCTATGCTGTCTGGGGCTTTATGCCCCTGGTAGGGTCACCCAAGGCAGACAGGTCCTAGGTGAGGAACCAGACAAAGCGCAGCCCAAAGACCCTTATGATGACTACAATATTTGGATTCAGCGTTCCCTCGCCCGGATGCGGGTCACCGGGGCCCCACTCTGGAGCCAGGCCTGGAGGGGGGGCACGATGGCGAGCGCCTGGTGGCCGGGCTTTTACCCATGGGGCCCGGCCGGGCTCAGCCCGAAGAGGAAACATGGGTCCCCCCTTACATGGGCCCACCACCCGTGAGAGGGGCCATAGGGGTCGGGTGCGATGTGTGTTGGGTGGCGGCCGGGGGAGGGGACCCTGGCGGTCCGATCTTCGGCTGCAGAAGCTGGCTCTCGGGACGTGGAATGTCACCTCGCTGGTGGGGACAGAGCCGGAGCTAGTGTGTGAGGCTGAGAGGTTCCGGCTAGAAATAGTCGGTCTCACCTCAACGCACGTTTCTGGTTCTGGAACCAGTCTCCTTGAGAGGGGCTGGACATACTTCCACTCTGGAGTTGCCCACGGTGAGAGGCGCCGGGCAGGAGTGGGCATACTTGTTGCCCCCCATCTCGGCGCCTGTACGTTGGGGTTTACCCCGGTGAATGAGAGGGTAGCCTCCCTCCGCCTACGGGTGGGGGGACGGGTTCTGACTGTTGTCTGTGCTTACGGGCCGAACAACAGTTCAGATTACCCACCCTTCTTGGAGTCCTTAGAGGGGGTACTGGAGGGTGCCCCTCCTGGGGACTCCCTTGTTCTGCTGGGAGACTTCAACGCTCACGTGGGCAATGACAGTGAGACCTGGAGGGGCGTGGTTGGGAGGAATGGCCGCCCTGATCTGAACTCGAGTGGTGTTCTGTTGTTGGACTTCTGTGCTCGTCATGGATTGTCCATAACGAACACCATGTTCAAGCATAAGGGTGTCCATATGTGCACATGGCACCAGGACACCCTAGGCCGCAGTTCGATGATCGACTTTGTCATCGTTTCCTCGGACTTGCGGCCGTATGTCTTGGACACTCAGGTGAAGAGAGGTGCTGAGCTTTCCGCTGACCACTACCTGGTGGTGACTTGGCTCCGGTGGTGGGGGAGGATGCCGGTCAGACCTGGCAGGCCCAAATGTGTTGTGAGGGTCTGCTGGGAACGTCTGGCCAAGTCCCCTGTTAGGCGGAGCTTTAATTCCCATCTCCGGCAGAACTTCGAACACATCCCGGGGGAGGTGGGGGACATTGAGTCAGAGTGGACCATGTTCCGATCCTCCATTGTCGAGGCGGCTTATCTGAGCTGCGGCCGCAAGGTTGTCGGTGCCTGTCGTGGCGGCAACCCTCAAACCCGTTGGTGGACACCTCCGGTGAGGGATGCTGTCAGGTTGAAGAAGGAGGCCTATCGGGCCTTTTTGGCCTGTGGGACTCCGGAATCAGCTGATGGGTACCGGCGGGCGAAGCGGCATGCGGCTCGGATGGTTGCTGAGGCAAAAACTCGGGTGTGGGAGGAGTTTGGAGAGGCCATGGAGAGAGACTTCCGCACGGCTCCGAAGCGATTCTGGTCCACCATCCGGCGTCTCAGGAGGGGGAAGCGGTGCAGCACCAACACTGTTTATAGTGGGGATGGTGTGCTGCTGACCTCGACTCGGGACATTGTGGGTCGGTGGGCAGAATACTTCGAAGACCTCCTCAATCCCACCAACATGTCTTCCATTGAGGAAGCTGGGCCTGGGGACTCTGGGCTGGGCTCTCCAATCTCTGTGGGCGAGGTCGCCGAGGTGGTTAAAAAGCTCCTCGGTGGCAGGGCCCCGGGGGTGGATGAGATCCGCCCGGAGTTCCTCAAGGTCCTGGATGTTGTAGGGTTGTGTTGGCTGATGCGACTCTTCAACATTGCATGGACATCGGGGGCAGTCCCCCTGGATTGGCAGACTGGGGTGGTGGTCCCCCTATTCAAAAAGGGGGACCGGAGGGTGTGCTCCAATTACAGGGGAGTCACACTCTTAAGCCTCCCAGGCAAAGTGTATACGGGGGTGCTGGAGAGGAGGGTCCGTCGGATAGTCGAACCTCGGATTCAGGAAGAGCAGTGTGGTTTCCGTCCTGGTCGTGGAATGCTAGACTAGCTCTATACCCTCAGGAGGGTCCTGGAGGGTGCATGGGAGTTCGCCCAACCAGTCTACATGTGCTTTGTGGACTTGGAGAAGGCGTTCGACCGTGTCCCTCGGGGGGCCCTGTGGGGGGTTCTCCGGGAGTACGAGGTGCAGGGCCCTTTGATACGGGCTGTCAGGTCCCTGTATGACCGGTGTCAGAGTCTGGTCCGCATTGCCGGCAGTAAGTCGGGCTTGTTTCCGGTGAGAGTTGGACTCCGCCAGGGCTGCCCTTTGTCACCGATTCTGTTCATTACCTTCATGGACAGAATTTCTAGGCGCAGCCAAGGTGTTGAGGGGATCCGTTTTGGTGGCCTTAGGATTGCGTCTCTGCTTTTCGCAGATGATGTGGTCCTGTTGGCTTCATCAGGTCGTGATCTGCAGCTCTCGCTGGATCGGTTCGCAGCCGAGTGTGAAGCGGCCGGGATGGGGATCAGTGCCTCCAAATCCGAGGCCATGGTCTTTAGCCGGAAAAGGGTAGAGTGCCTTCTCCGGGTCAGGGGGGGTGTCCTGCCCCAAGTGAAGGAGTTTAAGTATCTTGGGATCTTGTTCACGAATGAGGGATGAAGGGAGCGGGAGATCGACAGGCAGATTGGTGCAGCATCTGCCGTGAAGCGGGCGCTGTACCGGTCCGTCGTGGTGAAGAGAGAGCTGAGTCAAAAAGCGAAGCTCTCGATTTACCAGTCGATCTACGTTCCTACCCTCATCTATGGTCATGAACTCTGGTTCATGACCGAAAGAACGAGATCGCGGATACAAGCGGCCGAAATGGGTTTCGTCCGTAGGGTGGCTGGGCTCTCCCTTAGAGATAGGGTGAGAAGCTCGGTCATCCGGGAGGGAGTCGGAGTAGAGCCGCTGCTCCTCCACGTCGAGAGGAGCCAGTTGAGGTGGCTTGGGCATCTGTTTAGGATGCCTCCTGGACGCCTCCCTGGTGAGGTGTTCCGGGCACGTCCCACCGGGGGGAGGCCCCGGGGAAGACCCAGGACACGCTTGAGAGACTATGTTTCTCGGCTGGCCTGGGAACGCCTTGGGGTTCCTCCTGAAGAGCTGGAAGAAGTGGCTGGGGAGAGGGAAGTCTGGGCCTCCCTTCTTAAGCTGCTGCCCCCGCGACCCGACCCCGGATAAGCGGAGGAAGATGGATGGATGGATGGAACTGTTTCAGAAGAGTTATATTTTGTCTAATTGTAGTTTCAGAATGTTGTAAAAAAAAAAAAAAAAACAAATACCAAAAGAAACAGTGTTTTTGCCTTGAAATCAAAAACAAATCCAGTAGGCCCACAGGGTAATTATTTTTCATTTGTTGCATTGTATTTTAAACCAAACAAAGGAACCTTATTTTTAATAATTTTTGTTTTTTTACATTCTATCAATGGTTTTTTAGGACAACAGGGAATAAGCAGTTTTGATCACTGAAATTAAAACCAGAAAGCTAAATAATTAGGCAGTTACACGGTAAAGCACTTAGTATGTTATATTGCAAATCAAATTTAAGTGTGTACAACTGAATGCCACCATCTAAAGGCATAAGAAAAGTGTCCACAGCCACTGAACTTACAATTCAGGCAAATAACCGAAAATATTTTTTTACTTCACAAATTCTTTATTTGATAACAGCTTCTTCTTGTGTTCTGTTGGGTGAATTGGTTGGTTGCTTTTTGGAAAATAAATCATTTATAATCTCATTGTAAATTATCTGCATACAGTGTGTGTAAAATTGTTTTTGATAGAACATTGAACGTCCATTATAATACCACCCCAAATATGCTTGTACTGCCCAGTTTTACATTCCAAGCTCAGCCACTGCCTACAGCAAAGCTTGTAAAAGCCTCAGAAAAAGTAATTTCAGATAGCTGGTTAAGACCACTTGTGCTCGATCAACCCTATTAACTTTATGTATATATATATATATATATATATATATATATATATATATATATATATATATATATATATATATATATATATATATATATTAGATTATAATATATATTAGATTATTATTACACATGTAATTTGGGCGTACAGTTATATATATATATATGGAACTGTACACCCAAATTACATGTGTAATACATCATTTAAAAGCTAACACCTTCTACTATTTGAAAATATAAAAGTAGTGTGACTGTAACACAGCCGAAAATGCAGTAGCTAAAACCTGACTCAATTATTTTTTCTCTCCTCGAAAATAATAGCTTTTTTTTTTATAGCAATAACAAAGAAATGCTTGACAATAGGCAAGAATCATTGTATTAAATTTATTCTGCATCATGTCAACCACAACTGCATAAAATTGTAGACCTCTAGGTATAACAGTTCCAGTTGGCACTGGTGGCACATTGTCTCAGGGAAGTAGCTCCTTTATGTGCCAACCAAAAGAGCTTTGGCAGCACAGCTGTGATTTGAATTTACAAGCCCTTTACAAAAAGCTTTAAAAAAAAAATAAAATTAAGGGATCATTACACTTTTCAGTGGAATTGTAATGGCTGCATTCTGTTGTATAACTATAAAAACAGTTAAAATTGTGATGGGGATCAAACGTATGTTTGAAGAAGCTGACTACTATAACCAAGAAAGGTTTAGGATAAAAATATTTTAAAAAAAGTTTTACATCATGTTGGATTTCAAATTATTTATAGCCATCTGTAAATCGTTTTTTTTTATGTGTTCAGATTAATTCTGTTAAATTGGAGATTGGAGAATTGGAGAAAAAAAAAACACCTCCTGTCTGTTAAGGGCATTCTGTTCATCTTTTGATTGTGACTAAAGATTAAAGCTATTGGTTGCATTTAATCAGTCCTACCTGATGTATGCTGTATCAAATATGTTAACTTTGGTATTTTGTAGCGGAAGAATGAAACTGTTGTTATGCTTAAATAAGCTTAATGTGTATGCCCCTTCTTTTCTAGCACCATTTGTTGTGTCATATATCCTCAGGCCATCCACAGCTGATGGATAACATTAGCAGCAAAATGCTGCATATCTTCCAAAAGTCATTTGTGGATAGTGTGATCTCTTCTGCCATCATCTGTTGGGGTAGCAGCATCAAGACAAATGATTTTAAGAAGCTCAAAAAGGTGATGAAGAATATTGGATCTGGTCTGAGAATTCCTCTGGAATTATGAAGAAGAAAATATAAATAATATATATTAATAAAGAACATCATGGGGGAACCTGAGCATTCTCCTCAGGAGACTGCTAAATAACAACAGAGTGTCTTCAGTGAAAGGCTTCTCCCTATCCGGTGCCAGACAGACTGCTGTAGAAGATTATTTCTGTCTGTAGACACCCTTTATTAAGTGTTGAATAAAACCTATAAGAATCATAACAACATTAAATTTTCCTTTGGAATCCATATAGTATATTTAAATTATATAATTAAAGATATAGAAATATCAGATATAGAAAACCTGAGCACAAATTAAAAATATTACTTTATTTCTTAAAGATTTTGGTCATCAAGAAAAATATGACTAATCAAATCATACTAGTCCTGTATGCAAGGATAATACCTCGGTATTTTTGGTAATTTTAGTAAACACATGTATTTAAACCCTCTGGGATCTCTTTTTTGCCTAAAGGGGAATATAAAACACGAAATGCTGCTGGTGTGAGTGGTTTAATCCAGCCCCCTGCTGGGTAAAATCATACATATCCTAAAGAACCCCTGCTAATTCAGAGAACAAAAAGAATATCACCGTATGGAACAACAAAAAAGAAGAAAACTAAGTAAAGGCTCGTTGTACTGTACACACAGGAAGTGCCCTTTGATTGAGAAAACCAATGAGGTGCATTTGAGAGTTGGGATTGCCACACCTCCCCTTGTTACTTAAAGGTCCTGTAACAGAATAAGGACAGTGTCACAATGAATCTATTATGGCTCATACTCTTATTTCTTCATCAAGGATGTAAGTACTATTTATTTAGACAGAAGAAAACAAAATGCACATAACCTCGGGTATTGCTGTCTTTATTGTCTTTTTAATATTTGATATACTTTTCACATGTGCTTGTTCTCTACAATCCAGATACTTCGGTTCCAGTGGTCACAGTTGAACCTGGTCAATCTGTGACTTTGACATGTGCTTTCAGTAGGACATATCAGAGCAACACATGGCTTTACTGGTACAAACAGAGTGCTGGAAATACTCTCAATTTAATCTTATTGCAGCAGAGAACTACAAGCCCCCAATATGGACGAGATTTCTCTCCTTCAAAATTCCATTTAACACACTCTGCGGAAAGAAGCAATCTCACAATTTTCTCAACAGTTCAAGAAGATGAGGGGATGTATCACTGTGCTCAAATGGATGCGCTTGAATCTATGTGGAGTGGGACTTATTTATCAATAAAAGGTAAATAAGTTGGTTTTTTTTTACAGCTGTTTAGAAAATGTTTAGGTCACAAATTAAGTGAAATCCAGCAGATTCTTGCTGAACAATGTGTAATATGTAACATGATTCAGAGGACATAAAACATGATTCAGAGGACAAATCGTTATCCTGGTACTAAATTGTTTGTCCAATTAAATTTAAAATGCATATTTTATGTTCTTATTGCTTTATGAATTTGAGCAACATATGAAATCGATGCAAATTGAAGGACAAACTTTGTTAAGTTCACATTACACATCCTAAGTTATTCTACTTTTGACATTATTCCTCCAAGCTCAAGAAAAGTACAAATATTTATTTCAAATAGTATTTGACACTGTGTAATCAAGGTAAAAAAGGTGTCTATGTGTTAGTTCTAATGTTTTTAACATTTAAATGTCTTAGCTGGGTATGAAAATTAAATAAATCCATGTTAAACCCTGAAAAAAACCCATCAACATAAGTAAATAACAACAATAAGAAAGTACTGTTTTATAGGATAAAAAAAAATAAAAAAAAAATATATATATATATATACATACATACATACATATGTATGTATATATATGTGTATAGACATATACATATATACATATATATATACACACATATATACACACACACACATATATATATATATATATATATATATATATATATATATATATACACACATATATATATATATATATATATATATATATACATATATATATACACACATATAAATATATATATAGGTAGATTTAAAAAAAGAAATAGAATAAAACCTAAAATGCAAAATCTTTAACTATCTATTAAACATAACAATAAATTGAGTTTAATCGATTAATCTGCCTGAAAAAATGTGACTTAATAAAGGGTGTCTTTAACCATATTTGGTGTAAATAGTCTTTTTGCTCCATTTGCTACTTTAGATATAATATACGTTTATTTATATTGAACAATTATATAATTAAATTTTATTTTAATTCTCATCCCTTAGGAAGCGCTCGTAAAACATCGACATACGCTGTTCTTCAGCACTCAGCAGTCAACGATCATCCAGCAGACCCAGAGACTCTGCAGTGTTCACTTCTCTCTGACTCTGAGAACAAAACTTGTGCAGGAGAACCAACTGTGTTCTGGTTCAGATCTACATCAGAAACTTCTTTCCCTGATATTATATACAAGGATGCAAAAAGAAGTTACAATTGTGAGACTAGATCTGACACTCAGAAGAGATGTTTTTATAACTTCTCTAAGAACATTAACTCTTCTGATTCTGGGACATACCACTGTGCTGTGGCCACATGTGGACAGATACTATTTGCTAAAGAAATACATATTAAAAAAGGTATGATTTGTATATATCTTCAGAGGTGTTCTACAAAATGGACAGTATCATAAAGAAATTTGTTTGATTGAAAAAAAATGACGTACTTTTTCTTGTTTTTTTAGATAAAACAAATCCATTCAATGTGAATGTGGCTACAGTAGTCATAATAATTTGTTTGGCCATTTCTATAATCGGTAATATAGTGTTGATCTGCTTTCGAACAAAAAACTCACAAGCTGAGAAATTTAAAGGTTTGTTTAAATTTAAAGTTAAAATTCCTTTAATTTCTTGAATTCAAATGTATTAAATTGCATCCTTTTATTCCAAATTAACAGAATGCTCTTCCTCCAAGAGAAGAAACCACTTCAGCTCAAAAGTAAATAACGTAAGTAATATCTCTAAATGTATGTATTTGTTTGATAATGCCATAAACAACACATCTGAACAGATTAAAAAACTAATGCATTTCTTTAAACAGACTGAAGATGGACCTGATCTTAATTATGCTGCATTGCATTACTCAAGAGGGAGAACATCACAAGAAAATAAAAGAGAATTTATGACAGAATGTGTGTATTCACAAGTTCAAGGATCAGTTTGAGCAAATGTACTGTGGACTGAAAAAGAATGTTAATAGAAAAAGATGATGTGATGGAAAAGTACTACCAATAGAAAAGTAGTACATTTTCAGTTTTGGATGAGGAGTTTGCCTACATAATGTGGTGTTTTTAAAACATTAAACATGCTGGCTTTTTATATATGTACAAAAATTTCGAAGTTGTAGTTTGTTACTTTGAAAAGAGATTTTTTAATCTAACTGCTTTAAGTCTTGCTCTGCTACTCTTCCTGAAGGCGCTGAAAGCTGAAGTTTACCTACTGATTATTAACATAATTACCTTTTCTTTATATAATACAGTTCAGAAATACTTTATCCATCGCAAAGGGAAATTACATTTTGTTGGGTTTTCTTTCAGTCAGTTGTATTTTTCAATAGCTGTAGGCAGGAAGAATCTTGTCATGTTCTGCACTCAGTTCTCCTACCCGTAAGTTTCTCTTTTTTGAATGAAATTATTTTATTCACTGTGCTGCTTTTGAGTTCCTGTTTGTACTATCTGGCTTTGGATGGGCTTTACCGTGTCTCTCAACCTACAAGGCTGCTGCAGTGCAAGTATTATCTTTGGCAAATACAAAACAAAACTAAGTACAGAAATAGAATAGACAAGAGAAGAGAGTGTCAGATTTTAACAAGGGTAGTTTTATTTTGAACTCATTTTAATGTCAGGGAAAAAAAAAAGAAAAGTAATTTTCAAACAAATGCTGAAATTTCTTATCATAGTTTGAGTCTAAAATATCAAATTTAACACACAGCTGATGCTTACAAATAAAAATGATTGCTGGAGCAAAGTAGGTAACTACAAATGGCAGCAAGATTCTAATTGTAAAAGAGACTGAGCTTTGGGGCACTCTTATGCTGCGTTCGCACCATAATCGTTTCAAGCATCAAAAATGCTTAAACACTGAAATTTAGATGCTGGATTAAACTAGTCAAGTTGATTTGATTCTTCAACGCTTTGGATGCTCTGCACTCTGGTTGTTTATCTGCTCTGTGTTGTATCTTCTAGCTAAAGAGCAGCCTGGCTTTATTTACTTTCAAGAGTTGAAAAAATACTTTGGACATGCTTTTAAGCAACAAAGTCAACGTCAAAAAATCATCTTTGCATTCAGTTCAGTAGGATGATCCTACTACAATACATACTGTAGTTCTTGTTCGAAGCTCGCCCTACAAAAGAATGGTGACCTGTCCAGGATGTTCCCTGGCAGCATTGAAAATCCCCCTTAAAAGCTCTCCTCAGCGGCCATCGGTAGCAGCTGAAAGTGAATATTTTAAGGTTTTAAAGTAGTTTTTAAGATTTGCAGTCAAAACTGAAATTACAAGAATACACAGTTGAATATTTCTCAGCAGGTTGTAACATTGTTAGTTAATTTTGGTAGTTATGAACTGTTTTGCTATTGTTTGTTGCAGTATTAATGATCAGAGCTCGCTCTCCTTTCCGTGTACATAACAATCCATTCTTCCGGCTTTTTTTTTTTTTAACCTTTGGAGTTAAATTCCTCGATATTTATTTATTTTTCATATTCAGAAGCTACACAGAAGCGACAACAGCTAGAAGGTAGTGTATGTCTCCTCCCAAAAAACTCCTGGTTCAGCTTTTCTGATTGGTCGACGCTCCAGCTTCCAGTAGGAAACTAAATATTCTGAACTTCAGCGTTGAACGCCTGGATGCTCCAACTCCAGAACACTCAGATGTGCCTCTCCTGACATTCAGACTCAACGCTGCACCTCTCAACCCTTTGCCCCGTAGACTTTGCATGTAAATCACACGCTTTTAAACTGAAAAGGCGCCTGGTTTGGACACGCATTATGATCACAAGAGTTGTATAAATGAGACTGCTACAGAGCAGACAGCATTGCAGTATGCATCAG
Organism: Cyprinodon tularosa; assembly: GCF_016077235.1. NCBI lineage: Eukaryota > Metazoa > Chordata > Actinopteri > Cyprinodontiformes > Cyprinodontidae > Cyprinodon > Cyprinodon tularosa. Next base: position 1,870,339 of record NW_024039352.1, read on the forward strand.
CTGTGCTCTTACATAAACTGTATAGTGGTGGTAACAGTTTTCTATGAGCTATAATGCATTATTATGCAAGACAATCACCACAAACTAAAAGAAACATGGGGGCTGCTTCAAGTAAACCACCTTTTGCAAAGGTTCTGTTGCGAAAGTTTACCAGAAGATTATAAATATATTAAAATAACTAGAACTGGAAGTTTTAGTTTATTAATAGGTAATACAAATCAAGGGAAAAACTTATTAATTGTTATCAGTTGAGTGATTATAACTGTAATTTGCCGACTGACCAGGGTTTTAGCCTCTTACCTAAAAGGTTGGACTCCTGAAACCGGCTCTTAAAAAGCCAGTTGTCCTTTACCAATTTAGTAATTTAGACTATGGCTATCAGCAACTTTATTAACCACCAACCAAATAAATGTGTCTCTGTTCATTCGGATGCTACTGAAAGAAGAGTAAGTCCAGCCTGAGTGATAAATCGTTTACTGTGTAAAATGAACACAAAGGACCATGGATTAAAATACAATGGTACCTTTATTAGATACAATCACACAGTATTAAGTATAAAGAAATAAAAGGGGAAGAGGGGTGTAAGAGTCCATTCAAAGTCTGAGGGATGTTCGCAGTTTAAGGCTTCATGCATTTTAAAGTGTCCTTTATAATAGCAGCAGATAAATGTAAATAAACCCTGACGAGATTTGGATCAATCGGCTGCAATAATAACAGGTGATTTTGCAAAGGGGGTTCATTTTATAACTCACAGTAACACAGGACATCTCCCTTTTAGCTATAGTGAGTTCCTTGCACCTCCTTGTTGCGGCTCCATGTCTCAATCTCAGGTAATCATGGTTTCTAACGGCTCCTTCGACGAACAGCGATTGGGGGCCCTATTGTTCGACGGTTAGGTTCAGTTTAGCAGACTTGGATCAACCCTTTTCTGTCTCTGCTGCAGTAGGCTTCAGGAAAACACTGTGTTCAACTCGGTTAGAATTGCATGAAGAATAAAAACAATGTGTTAAGCTCCTTCTGAATCATGGGAAAAGCCAGGCTGAATCGGTCCAGCGAGTGCAGACTTCTCCGGAGGGATTTGGTTGCCGCGTAGCGTAGCCTTCAGCTGGAATCACTTTGTCTGACCTCTAGCGGCAGAGAGCCATCGGCAAAATAGGACGTTGAATCGGGAAGTTACCTCTTTCCTAACCTCCGCCAGAGGGGTGTGTGTTCAGAGTGGAGTAGTTCTATTACATCAGCGACACTTGATCACAACAGTCCTCTGCATCATACAGTCTCCAGCTAATTGTTATAGCATCCGTGTAGAACAATCTGTCTGACAGTGTCATGGCCAAATGCAAAACAAGGTTGTGCACCAATACAGTCCAGCAAATCCTGCAGAATGAGCGCAAACTTAATTGAACAAAAACAAGAAATAATTGCTTATACAAGAGATTCCCAACTAGATGGAGAACAAATTTGGACATGACAAAAATCTTCCACAGAAATTAGTACTGTGGATTGAAAAATATATTGCACCAGAGTGCATTCAATTAAAAGGGATCAGTGAAATGTCGAAGGTTCATTTCTTTTTTCTTCCTGTTTTGAGTTACTGCTCATTGCCTTTTTGTGACATCTTGCAGCCAATATAATTCTGTGCTGTTCAATTTCCTATGTACATCCTGTAAAAGTCAGTTAGAGTGACATTTCAAGGCTGTTAGCTTACTGTCTACTATGATGACCTTTTAAGTTTTGTTTTTACTTTATTTTGGAACTTTGTGGTTTGTGAGAGAGCAGCGACAGCCTTTGAGAGAGTCCTGAGAGGGTGTGTAGCTTTGAAATAAATATATGAGAAAACATCTGGGCCATTTGCCAATTTCTCTTCGAAGAAGTCACAAGGCAGGCCTAAAACAAAGCAGGTAAATGTTCTCTAATTTGTGTTTATATAAATTATTTTAATAAACATAAATTGAATAAATTCAGTTAATACTTAAATATGTCTCTTCTTCGATGCAGACTCTCTGGGGAAATCTCCTATCAAATTAAAGAACTGAGCGTCAAGACAAAATTTGATCATAATTGTAAGATTTACTTCCACTGAATAGTAAATTGAATTAATTACTAACGACAGGCTGGTGCATCCCTCTAAGGCATGTGAGATCTACAATGGAAGTTGAGGAGTCATATTTTATTCTTTCTGAAAGGAGGGGATACATCAGCCTCCATGAACCTTGTCAAAGCAGCTAAAATAAACAATGAAAGACATGAAGCATTTCTTTAAAATCAGGACTGAAATAATCAGTGCTCATCAAATGGTATGACTCCTGTGAAAAATAAAGCAGCTAATAACTGGTACATTTAAGCTGATCCAGTGTAGGCTAACAAAGAGACCAACCAATAGGACACAATCGTTCTAAGATTAGAAAATGCAAAGGGTCATTTTAGCCTCCTCTGCATTTTCAACATTATGTAACTCTCCTATAAATGTAAACCTACGTATCCATCTCAGACTTCATGCAATTTTCTAGAATGACAATTCTTTTGCATATTCTAAGTTTTGAGATGTCTGTGCTATAGACTAAAAACACTGATTATTTATGCCTAGAACCACGACGGAGTAATTTTTACCTCATACAAACAATGTAAACTCCTTGCTACGAAAACAATTAAGCTTGAGGTCCAACATCTCTGATATTCTACTAGCAAACAAATCATAGAATAGATTTCATTAGTTTTAACTTTTGAACAGCAAGCACCTCCCAGACCTGTCATCCACACCGAGCAGACCAAGCATGCTAGTTAGTTAGGGGAAAAGAGCAAACTTTAGGACCAAACCCACCTACACAAACAACAAAACCACAAAAGTATGCATGGAGTACCAGCATGCAGCCTGTGGTCAGTGTACAAGCAGAATTTGCATCCTCCATGACAGATCATGTCGTGAATAACAAAGATGTCTTATTGCATGTAGTATAAGGCCGCTGCCATCTTTCATTTCCATTTAAATTAACTGAGACAGAAAAAATGAAAAAAAAAACATTCCTAATTGTTAATATTCCCCCCACTTGGTTCTATATTCTAATAGGTTAACTCTACATGTATATGCATTAAAAGTATAAACATCCCTGCCTGCCTTGGGTTTTTCTATGTAATCTACATTTGACCATTTAACACTCATGAAGAAATGCGAGATTGCCTTGGCAAATGCCTGTGTAAATTATCTTTCATCTGGGTCATGGCAACTGAAAACTATTAAATAAAAAAATCTTCCCATGAAATAAAAAAATATGTAAAAATATTCTCGTATTTTATATCAAGGTTATTTAACCAAAGATTTATAATTTCTTTATTTATTATTTATTTTTTTCATTATGGAGTGCTATTTTTGACACAAGCTACTTTACATATTCAATGACTTTTTTTAGTTTAAGCTCTGTTTTTCAGTTTAAGCTCCTTTTATTTCATGTTCTTATATTTAATTAATTCAGAATGTTGGCTCCAGAATTCAGGCGAGACAGAAAGTGGAAATGTCCAAAGGGTTTATTTAAATAAAGGTAGTGCTGCTGCTCGTCAGCTCACTGGATTCTCTGCAGCAGTAGAGGTTCAGGTCAGCGACTTCAAAACTCAAACGAGGAGCACCAGTGAGCATGAAGGCCAGCAACCTGGCAAAGTTCAGTCCTAACCAAGAAGAAGGAGTGAAGTTCAGAGGAGTGGAACTCCATTCTTTGTTGCGGAGCTCGTACCAGAGATCCAGAAGAGAAGAGGAGCAGCGTCTTTCAGTAGCCAGAGCATACAGGGGAACCAATTAGATGGGTTAATCCAACCAGGAGGGTTAATCCAAGCTTTTGTCAGAAGACAGGTCCAAGGTTTACATCAGGCGTAATCCAGGTAAATGCCCTGAAATACAGGGCAGGCAAAACAGAGCAGAACAGGAGCAGCAAAAACTCAGAATTCCATGGACAGAAACTGGTCCTGAACGGACAGAACTAAACACAGGGAATGCTAAAAGCTATAATAATCTGACACCAGAGGCTGGGATAGAGAGGCTTAAATAGCAGCAGGAACAGGTGGATCTGATGAGAGATAGTGAGCGCAGGGCAGAGCTACAGTAAGCAGATGAGAGCAAAAAGAGGAAAACCCACCCTGAAGGTGCCAAGATTAGGAAGAGCTTTATCTGAGTTTTATCCGTTAAGCAGAGTGCATCTGCCTTACACAAACAGAAGTACTTCCATCATGACGAACAATCAAACCAAAGTATTGCTGAGCTCTGTTTTTCCTGTCACTAACCGATCCGTTCGGGAAGCACGATCCGTACCATCAGCTCATAGGCCACCATAAAACATGTAATTATTATACTAAAATTACTTATTTCTATCCTTAAATCCCCAAAGAATGCTTGACTACAATGCCTTTAATGGCTTTTCTGAGCCAATTGGATACTTTTTTCATTCTTTCTGTTAAACTGTTTGTATTATTTCATCATTAGGCATGCTCAAAGCAGTCCGGCAACATATGATTACACCATTTGTGTCTGGAATGTGTGTAGTGGTTTTATGCACAAAACTATGACAAAAACCTGACTAAATCAGGAAATAAAACAGTATAATTGGATGTAAGGAGAGTGGAGACAGAGGACACTATGTAATGCGTATTACTTTGGGTATGCTGGCCTGATGGGGTATGCTGAGATGACAGTTATAGTGTCAGACTACCATACACGTTTGCAAATGCGTATGCAAATCTGATGTCTTGCCCATACTTATTGCAATGGGTATGCCGGCCTGACGTGGTATGCTGAACTGACAGAACATTATTACTCACAAGTCTGACATTGATGATGTTTTGTATTAGAGCATGTGCTACTTTCTGTTAAATTAAGCAGAGAGCTGGTCCTCCATTAAAAAAAGGTTTTATATATATATATATATATATATATATATATATATATATATATATATATATATATATAATAATAGAAATGGTTTAGGGCCGCAAATTGATCCCAGGGGCACAACACAAGCGATGTACTGTCTTCTAGATGATTTCTTGCTTTAGAGGTATTTATTTTTTTGTTTTTACGGCGCTAGTGGCTTGTTTTTATGGACAGTAGGCTGACAGTAAAGGGTGTATGAGGGAGGGGGAGAGACATGTTGGAAAAGACCACAGGCCGGATTCAAACCTGGGTCGGCCACGTCGAGGACTAAGGCATCTATACATGGGTTGTGTGCGCTAACCACTGCGCCACCAAAACACGCCCCCTTTAGAGGTATTTTACCTTAACAATACAACTAACAACAAAATAAAAATTGAGGACATTCTAATCATTCTGTTACTATAAAGACATAAATGCAGATCATTATTTTCTATATCTTTTAAATCTTGTCTTACTGTATTTTGAATTTAGAGTCTTTATTTAATATGATAGGTTGATTTTGAGCTTCTCAGAGAGAGCTATAAAATGTAAAAAGACTATTCTGTCTATTCTGGACCTTAAGTCAGAATATCCATGCCATCTTTCTCATTTTAAAGCAAGCTATTTGATTTTTCAATCTCATCTGCAATCTAATTAAAAATAATCTAATTAAGACTAGTATTTGTTAATCTATATCGTTTTGCTAAACTAAGAGTGGCAATACGCAGCACATTGAGAGCAGCTCTAAGATGGTGAATACAGACAGCAATTAACCTTGTCAACTGAAAACCAACAAAGGTGGGAATAGCCTTTCATTTAATGAAATAGAATTGCTGTTCAGGGTCCTGATTGACTGGCCTGGATACAGACCCTGCACCGACAGTTAGGGAAAACTTGCTTAAATAATACTATTGTAGCCTAACTTCTCTAAATTGAATTCCTTTCATTTACGAATTTTCCAATTATTTTCTCATTTAAAATTATCTGTTATGTGCAACTGATGTTTGCTTCCCTTGAACTAGAGACACATCATTACAATACTTTGCTTAAAAGTGCTAAATTTTATAGTTATGTGAATATCCACTCCAGTGATAAAATAATTTATCTCTTTTGTATTGCACATAAGCTGCAGCGCTTCCGAGAGTGCAAACAGTGACCAACAAACAGGAAACATGGGGTGTGATTTTGCAGATAGACCCCTGATGTCATGGCTTTTGTTAAGTGATCAAAACAAGTTTTGTAGTTATAAACATCTCAGTTTTTGCAGTGCTCACAAAACAGGATGTTGTAGTATCCTTTAAAAAATAAATAAATAAAAAAGCTTTCTGGCAGAGGGACATCATTGAGCCCCTGACTGGATTTGAAGGGTCTAACTAGAGATGCAGGACTCAGAGATTTAATAAATGCATAATTAAAAGTAGGATCTCTAAAAAAGATAGAGATGCCATTTATGAAAATATTATCTGCAAGTAAACAAGAATTCCAGAAATTATTAAACTAATTTACATGTGGGATTACTTCAGGCATGTAGCCTATTTTCAAAAAATGATAAGCTTAGGTTACAAGATTCATAAAATCAGTTACATCAAACAAATCTATATTATTTCTTGATGTATTTCTATATTTTACACAAATGTTTATGGAGCAAAGGATATCAAACAAACTAAAAAGATCATGCCACAGTAATGAATGGAGTGCTAGATTCCACATTGGTGTATTGACACGTAGGACAGTATTAGGCAGCCATATATATGTTGTCAAATTTAACAGATGACTAATAACAAAAACTAGTTAGCTGCAACCCTCGCCTGAGGACCTGGGCTCTGCCACTTCAACAAAGTAGGATGTACTTTCTTGCATTACAGCATATTCAAAGAAAATGTTTGACAAACTAGATGTATAAAATCAACATTTGTACTCACCTTAGTCAGTTACTGCCAATGCTGTTGGAGCAAAGCACTGCAGCTGTCCACAACCTCATTGCTCAACAAGCCCCAGGAAAGCCAGAAAGTACTAGGTCTCTAGTATGATTAAAATGAAGCCCCAGGAAAATGAAAATACAAAGGTATATGTGCATGGAAAAGGTCTCTCAAGAGCCCCAAGGCTTTTAAATTGCAATGTTAAAGGTTTGATGATAAAGCCATGGCAGGACCAAATAAATTTCCTGAAGAGAGCTGGTATCACAGTTTCTGAGAGGACCATTTGCATCCTGTCACAAAGGGTTAAAGTTCTGAAGTACACACAAGTTGCTCCTGCTTATTTCAGCATGTTAAGGCCCCTCTGAAGTCTATTAAAGACTATCTGGTTGTCCAGATGAAGAATATGAGAAGCTGGGTGTTCTGATGATGCATAAATTTAGCTTTTTGTTCATATATTTTGGTGCAACGCAAATAACATCATCCCTTATCTGAAGCATTGTGCATTATTTTTTGTGGATGTTTTTCTGTAAAGGGAACAGGACGACTTCACCATACTAAAGGGAGGACAAATGGGCCGATGTATCAGGAGTTCTTTGCTAACAACTTCCTTCAACAACCGGAAGCACACAGCGAAGGAAACTAAGGATTAGCTCCTTAGGAAGCATCTCAAGGTCCTGTTGTGGCCTCGCAAGTCTTCAAATATAAAACAAATTCAAAATCTGTCCAATGACAGCCCCAAAACCTAAATTATATCTGATATCTGTTATAATAAGTAAAGCTTTCTGTACCAAACTTTTGTTTTAATGATGTCATAATCTTGGCACTGATGCCTGATCTGATTTATATACTCATTTCACACACCTGCTTTACTCCACCCAGTTCTGGTTACCTGCTTATCTGATCCACCTGTACTATCTTTAACTTACTCTTTAACTAGCCTTCAGAGCCAGAATATTTTCAATCCATTGGTGAGAAGTTTTCTAGCGTAACTATATTCTGATTACCTGATCCTGACCTGTTCTGCCTCTTGCCCTCTGAGCCTGCCTGTCCCCATCTGATCTGTTTACCTGCCTCTGACTCCTGCCAGATCTCTGCCTGTCTGTGTACTGAATCTGGACCTATTAACCGACTCTGTTCTGGATTCTCTCTCAGTACCTCACTGGATCTCTGACCTCCTGGCTCTGACAACCAAGCACGTCAACAACATTCACTTCGCCCTTTGGATTTTCTTGCCAACCTTCGTTTGTTCTTTTTATCTCTTGCCTTTCCTCCGAACCATGATACATCAGCATCTGGGACTTTAATTGTGCCAAGCTCCATGCTGCGTTGGCAGATGACCACCTGTGACCAACCTCACCCTCTGGGCTTGGACTGAATTATAAGACCAGGTTAGTGACTCCCATGTATGTTATCATCCACTTCCAGAAAGACATGGTCGCTAACCTTTTTTCTCCTCTTGCAGAGGTTCCTGCCTTAAATGCCGACGCTGCTCACTTCGGTTCTGTTTTCAATAAACATTTTGAGAAATCTGTCTGTCTGCCTCGAATACTCAATCCAACTTTTCTGAGCCTTGACAGTTGAATGACACCTTTTCCAGCTCTGCTGAGGGGTGGCACTCCCAGGCCAGAAAAGAGACATAGTCCTCCCACTGTGTCCTGGCTTTTCCCTTGGGCCTTCCCACGATGGTAGGTGCCAGGAATACTTCCCAGGAAGGTGTCCAGGGAGCTTAGATGTCATCCCCACCTCGGTGTACTACACTCGATGTGAAGAGCCGATCTTTACGGGAGTGACCAGCTACCTTGCAGAGAAAATTCATATCAGCTGCTTGTTTCTGGAATCTTCATACAATGTGATTACAGATGACAGTCAGTTGAAGAAAACTTAATGATTAAAGTGAAAGCCTTCTACATACTTTGCAAATTAGGGAAACCTGCAAAACCAGCAGTTTATCAAATATGTGTTCTCTCCTCTAACCAGAATTTAATCCACCTTTTAAAGAAAATTGAAATGTGTTTATTATATATAAACAACTTTTTTATAGTTATGTTTAAAAGGAAAGTGTACACATTCTGTCTTATGTTTTAATGTAGGAAAGAGGGGTTTTATTATTTCCACTGTGGTTGTAGAGGAGTGACAGCTCATGATTAAAAAGGCCAATCAGGTTGTTCTAAAATTTGTTCACTCCCACCCTGAAAGTTTATATTAGGAGGGTTCATAGTATGATTTCGCCTGTTAGTTAGATGTAGGTTGTATAGTGGAATCAAAGAAAAATGCTCGTCCTATTTTATACGCTGCTGCTCATGCTTAATTTTGGATGTAAGTATTCTTAAATATAGATTAGTAATTGAAGCACTGTGATTTTTACATGTAAAATTAAGTTATTGCTTTTTTAATACTGAGAATATTTGTGGGTTAATTTCCAGTTTGCACTGAAGATTTTAAGTTTAAGGTAAAGACCGTCACTGCTGGAAAAAACGTCACCCTGACATGCCCTCGTCAGACCGCTACTCTCTACCAAGAAACTTTGTACTGGATCCGACTGGTTTCTGGAAACTGGCCTGAATTTCTGGGCGCAACATTTAACTTTGAGTTTGATGAAGTTTCAAAGATTCCTTACATTGAGACAAAACAGGACCAAGGAGAATTCCTTCTTCATATTAATGAAGCTCAACAAAATGATACTGGACTTTATTACTGTATTAAAGTCAGACAACTTGACTTCATATTTATGAATGGAACATTTTTAAAGATTAAAGGTAACATTTAAGTTTAAGATAATAGCTACATATTCTTATTCATATCACAGCATTTCTTTGCCTGTTGTGAGGGTGCAACTTTTTTTTTTTCAGGAGATAAATCAGACGTAACTGCTGTTCTTCAGAAGCCTCCATCTGGTCCAGTCTATCCAGAACTTCCAGAGGCTTTACAGTGTTCAGTTCTGTCCAACTCAGAGAGGTCAACATGTCCAGCAGATAACAAAGTGTACTGGGTTCAAAGCTGGGTCAGATGACTCTCATCCTAATCTACTTTATTTACAAGGAAACAGTTTAGATGAATGTGAGAAGATTTCTGAAGCTCCATCGATACAAAAATGTTTCTACAACTTCTCTGAGACTGTAGACCCTGGAACTTATTATTGTGCTGTGGCTGCATGTGGTCAGATATTATTTGGAAATGGAGAAAAACTGGAGGGTATCTAGAGAACCTTTCTAAACAAAATGATTATTAAATAGTTAATGATTCATAGAATTCCAAATTAATCATCCTTCTTTTTTTTTCTTTAAACTTTGTAGGTGCCAATGTACAGGATTTTTCCAAACTTGTCCTTCCATCATTATGCGCGGCTTTGGTGATAAGTCTGGTTGTAATTGCTGGGCTTATTTATAAAATTAAGAAGAAAACCTGTGGTTGTTGCAATGGTAAAGCAAGTTTCAATTTTTTGATTGCCTAAGTAATTATTTATAGGTTTCTGGATTCTTATAATTCAATGTTTGGTCACTCTGCAAACAGATCCTGTGCTGAAGATTGGTGAGAACGTACAGGTAAGGTGACAAAATATTTTTGTACACTATATTTAGTTATGTTTAGTAAAGATTATTCTTAAAGCTTAAATTTATTACATATTCCTTTCAGAAGGATAAAAACACTCTGGTTTATTCTGCCCCTACGTTTAAGAAGAATAAAGCTAATAAAGTGGAAAGAAGAAATGTAAGAACAGCGCAAGAGGAAACGGTCTACACGGATGTTAAAACATTTTATTAGATTTAGTTTAAAATATTGTGGATAATTAAATTTAGTTGTTTTTTTGTTTTTTTTTAATGGACCAAAAGTAAAATCCATAATGTATATATCCAAAACGCTTTTGTAAATCTTACAGTGCATCAGAGATTTTAGAAATAGTAATATAAACAATGTATAATTATTAACTTCTTAAAGGTAGAAGATGGTGTAATCCCTAACTTTTCTACTCGATTTTTGGACGTTTGTGATTCCTTTTTTTTGTTTTTATCTTAATTGTTTTTTTCTTAGTTGCTTTTGAGAAAACAAATCTAAACAAGAAAAAGGTTGGAATAATAAAACCTGCATTAAAGACTTAACTTTTCTTTAAACTACATCGTTGATGTTTTTTAAACAATTTTTATTATGGTAAGAGTTGGTCATTTTAGACTGAATTTGTTGCACAGTTTACAATATTTATGTATCATGCAGGGGTGATCGTTTTATCAAAAAAATATTTCTTTGAACTGATATAGAATTTAGAGAATAGAAATTACCTGTACTGTACCTTATTTGGAACATTTTACACAACCTAGCAGCAAAGTAATTTTTGAGTGGAATGAATGGCAACACGGATAAAAAATATGCAAACAAAAACAATTACTTTCCTGACAATGTCTCTCTCTCAGGGAAAGATGAATCAGTAAACTTTGAGGTTGCAGAGATATTCATTATAGTAATTCCTGTTGTGAGATACTTAATAAATAGTAAACTATAAAATGAGATGCAAAAACAGTATTTATTTTCTTTCAATTTAACTGAGAACGCTTTGCTGTTTATTTAAGCTGAGCCTTAGTTAGTGAAGGCAATTCTCAATCACATAAACACAGTTACAAACGGAGGAAAAGGGAAGTGTGTAAAGCACAAGCATAATTGTTATGCTGTTTTAAAAATAGTGACAGCAGTTTTTACAAAGCTTTCGACTCTTAGAATTTAATATGTGCCTCTGCATTCATTTTCTCCTCAGTATTTTCACTATTAGGCTACATATCTGATTTGAGGAGTCAAATTTCTAACAAAAACACCAAAACACCAAGTTTTCTGTTTATTTATGCTGATTTCAAACCTTTTTGAAAATATTTTTTTTTTTATTGTTTTTTTTTTATTATTGGACTTTTCTGTTGCTTTAATTATTATGCTCAAATTAGCCATCCAATATGTACTTATATTATATGTTATAAATACTTCTTCTTGATGACACTGATTGATTCAATGCTATGATGATAACATACATAATCAGCTGGTATTTCTGTCAGTTCGCTCTGTCCCAACAACACAGGAACAGCTGGAGAAGCACATCAGCAGGGCTCTATAGGTAAATTGGCTGTACAAAGATAGATTGATGTTTGTCATTCTATGTAGAATTGTATCCTGTTTTTCTTTTTTTTTTTTACAGGCAAGACATCTAAAACCTTTCTAGTGTACTTCCACCCTGACCCACACATGTTTGTTTAAAAATATGTTTCAATGTATATAAAAAAATAATACTGTGAATTGTTTTAAATAAATATCTCTAGATTTCTGGTTTGATTTTGAGTTGGTGTTCTGTTTCTGTAAGAATAAAACTAGACGTACGTTTTCATGTAATAACATCCTTTTGTGCGTGGTATCTATCTATCTATCTATATATATATATATATATATATATATATATATATATATATATATATTTTTTTTTTTTTTTTTTTTTTTTTTATTATTTATTTATTTTCTTTTTTTTTATTTCCTGTTTGGCTAATATAGTTCGGGAAATAGATGTCACCGAGCTAGATGATAGTCCAATACCTTTGTTTTCACAAGGAGAATATTATAACTGCTTCCATAAAGTGTATTAATCTTGTGTATTAATCTTCACTGAAAATTATTTAGTGAGTAAAATCATATACGACAGAGACGGAAAGGGATGTCAGAAAGAAAGAGGGGTTAGAAACAGGAAAGAGTGCATGAAAAGAGAGAAAATTAAACCAAACAGCAAAAATAGACAACACAGAAGATATACAGTAATTCCTAGAAGTCTGCTTCCACACCTGTATGAGATGAGAGAAACAGAAATCAGAGAAAATAACAGCAAAAAGAAATCAGCAGACAACCAAAGTAAAACTTAAAAAAAGCTTCAAGAGCAGCAGGTATCCTTTAGATATAAACATGTATCAAAGTCTAAACCTATGGTGATTACGCAATAGTATACAGGGTGGGAAATATATGTGGTTACAGCTTAGTATTTAGTATCAGTGTGTATCTGTGAACACTTGGAAACAAACTCCTGTGTGCATAGGCATGCTCTGCTATAGGCTCAGAATGTAGGACCCAGAATATCTGTGTAGCAGACTTGAGACGAAAGAAAACAAAAAAAACCACAGTTTGAACTCAGAACGCACCACTGTCTGTCTGCAGATTGGTTCTTATTATTGCCAGATTATCTGTCATGATAGGAGGACGTAGAACCCAGAATTCAGGCGAAACAGACAGTCAGACAATTTAAAGCATTTTATGAAAACACAGATTACTGAAGCAGCTGTGGCGGGGCACCACCTATCACTGCAAACTCTGGTTTGAGAAAGACATACTGTAGGTAAGTGACCATGATAATCTGACGGAGGATTACCCAGTTCAGTTCACCTCCATAGAATGCAGTACACTGTAAAAAAAAACGGCCTCATTTTACGGTAAAAAACTGGCAGCTGAGTTGCCAGAAGTTTACCGTCTTTATACGGTAAACTTCTGGCAACCAAAGCTGCCAGTTTCTTACCGTATTTCTAAAATACGGTAAAATTCTGGCAACCACAGCTGCCAGTTTTTTACCGTATTTGCCAAATGCAGGATTTTACCGTATTTTTAATATACGGTAAAATTCTGGCAACCACAGCTGCCAGTTTTTTACCGTATTTGCTAAATGCAGGATTTTACTGTATTTTTAAAATACGGTAAAATTCTGGCAACCACAGCTGCCAGTTTTTTACCGTATTTGCTAAATGCAGGATTTTACCGTATTTTTAACATACGGTAAAATCCTGGCAACCACAGCTGCCAGTTTTTCACCGTATTTTGTAAATGCAGGATTCTACCGTATTTTTAAAATACGGTAAAATACCGTACTTCCTAAAATATTAAAAAAAAAATAAAATGTGGTTTTGCCGTAGTAAATACGGTCATGCTGACTGAGGCATAATATCTCCATGAGTGAAAAACACATCCAGACTGGATGATATATTGACATTTTATTGTAAACCCTCCCCCCCCAAAAAAACTTATGGTAAATTACTGGTCTCTGTTCCTACCAGAATTTTACCATACAAATTATAGTACAACACACAAGGAAGTGTAACTTGTCAAGCATTTCTATACAGAAAGTTATAAAGAAAATAATTTCTAATTAAACAAAAATACAGATTACGAGTAATCCACTTAAAGAAACAATTTCTATTTAAAAAGTCAAGTTAAAAAAAGAACTGATTCTATTTTCTGTCCAGTTTCCTCACGGTATTACTGAGATCTGGAAAACAGAAACAAAACAAACAGTATGTGTCCGCATAAGAGATAACATATTGTAGAAGACAAAATGGTGATAAAAGGATTCTTGTTCTGGGTTGAGAGTCACAAGTCGCTGAGATCAGACGTTGCTCAGGATGGTTGTAGTCTTCCCAGTCACAGGTTGAAATTGAGACTCGCATGTTGTCAATCGGGTGTTTCCTCTCTGCTGGAAAACAAAAAGAAAAAGTTAGAAAGATGCACTACATGAACATCTTATTCGCTTAAATGTTTGTTTCACCTTTGTTGACTTGCATATGGACACAGGTACTTCAACCAGGTGGTGCGATCATTTCTGACTGAAAATTCAGTAGTTAAACCTTTGTTTGTTGTCAACAGGTGTGATCCTCTGGTCTGCAACCAGACAAAATACACAAACAAAAAACAAATAAAAACAAATATAACTGTTTTAGGCAATTTATGAAATAGATACTCACCATTTATCTGAGTCTCATGAAGGCCAATAGGTTGTCTTCAACCATTTATGTAAGTTACATTTCCTGCAAGCTAGCAGAAACAAAGCTGTAAATGTGAACACTTTTCATACAGGCAAACAAATTGATACAGCTGAGACAATTTATGCTAGGTTAGTTTTTCTCAGTCACTTTTGGTGCATTTCTCAAGTCATTGTTGGCATTTACAAAACAGTAAGCGCATTTCCTCAAAACAATTTGTAGAAACAGGAAAAATAGCATTTCTTTGCTTTCAAAATCCTTAGTTCAGCTCTTAAAATTCTGTCTGTTAACATATCAGTGACTCAAAATAATAAGTTATAGTCTCTCTATGTACAGATAAGACAGTCAAATTGATTAGTCATGAGAAGAGACTACAAAAGGATCATTTACGCCAGTGTTTCTCAACCCTGCTCCTCACCACCCCCTGCTCTGCATGTTTTAGATGTGCCTCTACTCCAGAACAGCTGATTCAAATGATTGGATGACAATCAAGTACTGCAGAAGCTTGTTAATCATCCAGAGATACAATTCAGGTGTGTGGCAGAAGGGAAATACCTAAGCCTGCAGGACAGGGTGACGCTGAAGACCAGGATTGAGAAACACTGATTTACGCTTTTGCTATAATTTATTCATGGACCATGCCTTGGTGATTCAGAAAGAAAAAGACAGAAATGCAGAGAACAAAAAAAGTAGAAAAGGAGCCACAGGACAATCTCCTCAAGGAAAACTGTACAGTGCTGTAGAAATTACATTACATTTTAATTTCCATAGTCACTTTGTTCCTTAACTCCACTGAGGATCTTTTTTCCTCAGTGGGGTTAAGGAATGAACAGTAGGGTGGGAGGACCTCCATCAGCGTCATGTTGTGGGTCTCAGCCATGTCCTGATGTTGGACTGATGGAAACTGGCAGATGTCCTCAGCCTCTTCTGACTCTTCTTCTGCTTTCCTCCCAACTATTTCCTCCTCAGCCTCACTCCTCTTCTTCTCTCTGGCTGTTCACTCTGTCCAGATACTTGTTCATCAGTTCTCAGACATGTAACATTGTGTTGTGTTCTGACTATATAGAGCATAATGTTGCCAACTGATGGTTCACAAGATGCACCTCCAATCTGTTTCAGAAAACTGGTTGATCGTTGGTTGAGCTAATGGTTCATACACTGACCTGTTAGAGAAACTCAGGACTCACTTGGGAGCAATTTACCAATTCAGGACAGATTTAGAAAATAATAGAATATAAATTAATTAATATATGATTCACATTATGACAACTTTAAGACTTATGCATGTTAAGACTTGCACAATGAACTGATGCTATTTTGGAAGTTGAGAATTCAACACAGACACGTTGTTGTCCTGTTGTCCTCATTTTTTGTATACACCCTTTATCCTCCGGGTCAAAATGACCCGTCTTCACTAAACCCCCAATATAAGCAGCTTAATTGAATTTTAAACACCATGTCACTCACCACAAAATGTGTGAATACTTGAGTTTTCCCTCTCCACTTTA
Source organism: Cyprinodon tularosa (assembly GCF_016077235.1). Lineage (NCBI taxonomy): Eukaryota > Metazoa > Chordata > Actinopteri > Cyprinodontiformes > Cyprinodontidae > Cyprinodon > Cyprinodon tularosa. Next base: position 1,886,417 of record NW_024039352.1, read on the forward strand.
ACTCGTGCCATTGTGAAATATCAATGCAACGTTCATAAGCTGTATGTAACGCAATTTCGTTCTGTATGCACCCTGTGCATACAAAATGACAAATAAAGAAGTCTAAGTCTAAGTCTAAGTCTAAGTCACTTGAATTTCTATAGCTTAAGAAAAAAAATGTGCAGAATGAGTTTCGAATGCATTTTTATTCATCACAGTGACTAATTTTCTTTTACTTTTCTCCAGTGAACAAGAGGATGTACAATACAAAAATATGAAAAATAACATAACCCATTCAACTAATTGGCACATGTAGGGCAGTATGCAAGTGCACAGTCTTTGCAGATATATTTCTTACACCTGCAGCACACAGTATGTGTTTTACAGTCTGAGGGCAGAACTGACATCTCTTCCTCTTACTTGGCTTAGCTGGGGAAGTGGCTGTGGTAGATGGATCCTCAGGTTGATCAGGAGCTGCTGCACTCTGAATAGCTTTCACAACTGCTGCTGAGGCTTCTGTGCGGGGGACATGCTTCCTTCTTTCAATGAGTGGAGTTACAAGTGCCTTTCCTAGCTGCTCCAGGAACACCCTCCTCTTGTTGTGCTTATGAGACATCCAGGTTGGGTTGATCTCTATCCAAATCACAAAGGCATTGTAGGAGGACACATCAATGATGTTGTGGAAGATGACCAGGGGCCAGCGGGCAGTCATTCTTCTGCAGCTGTATGCTCCAATCACCTTATCTAGGTTGTCCACACCTCCTTTGTTTCGGTTGAATTCCAGGATAATGATTGGCTTCCTGTCCTCACGGTCACTAGTGTCGCCGTCTTTGTGCAGTGTGCTCAGAAGAACTACATTCTTGTTTTTCTTTGGGAGGTAGGAAACTAGAGTGGTGGTGGGTGTGAAGGCAAACTTTGAGGAGAAGACCTCTCTCTCCTTTGACCCAAGCAGTGCAGGTGGGAGCTCAGGCTTGTTCTTTCGAACTGTACCAACCATGGTGATCTTCCTCTTCAGGAGCTGCTGTCCGAGTTCATAAGAGTTGAAGAAATTGTCACATGTCACATTGTGACCCCTCAGTCCCTCTGTCACATCAAGCACAACTCGCAACCCCTGGTTCTTCTCTGGGCATCCACTGGTTGACTTCCCAGTATAGACTTGCATTTTCCAAGCATAGCTTGATTCGGAAGCCACCCATGACTTGATCCCATATTTTGCTGGCTTGCTGGGCATATACTGCTGGAAAGGAAAACAACCTTTGGACAAAAGACATTAGCATCAGTGATTAGTATCAGTGTCACAGAAAACAGTCAAAGAAATCAATAGTGAAAATCACTTTTATTACAAATATGAAAACAGATTACCTCTAAATGGAACCAGTTGCTCATCCACTGTTACATCAGGCTCTGGATTGTAGAGGTAGGGTAACCGCTCCACCCACTTGTCCCATACCTCTCTTATGGCTGCAAGTTTGTCTGTCATACATCTTGCTGGTCTTGATTCACGGTCATCAAATCGCATCAGTCTTGAGTAGGTGTGAAAGAGTTTGAGTGGCATTGTGGCTCGGAAAATTGGCCTTCCACTCTCTGCTTACTTCTGCTACTGATTGATCTGAGACACAACTAAAACTTTGTAACATTTTATGGTTTGTAAATAACTCTGTGACCTTGATTTCAACTCCATTTGCCTCACGGGTCATTTTGACCTGAAGACCATCTTTGTACCTTTTTTTGTACAGCTTACATGGAAATGAGACTAAAAGCAACACTGAACTTTTTCTATTGTCTGGGCCAATCTAGGAAAAGTCTTAAAATCTCAAGTTAAAAAAATTACATTTAGGGGATTTTGGGGGGGGGGGGGGTTAACACAGTGGCGGGTCATTTTGACCCGAGGACAACAGGAGGGTTAACATATTTTGATCAAGACGATAAAAGCAAATTACAATTATAAAAGCATAGAAGTGTACATAACCAGCTACATGATGTACAAAAGCAAAACTTGCAAAACTAATTTTTTGATGTGCAGAAGTGACACAGTAATTTGAAGATTGAACAGGTAGTTTTAGGAATTTCAATTCTGTTCTGAGAGATGCACCCAAACTGAGAAAAGCTGTAAAATATTAATATTTAAATTCTCTTATTTTAAAATCCTTCAACTGTCATGGACCCAGTGACTTTAGTGCAAGTATTTTGGGGGTGAGAGTCAAGACGTCAAAGGAAAATATTAAATAATATCTCTGATGCCAAGCTTTATACTTCTAAGTATTACCAAAGTATTGAAACAAAAGCTAACATGTTCTTCAGAGATTTAACTTGCATGCATGAACATTTCACACTCAAAGTAATTCAAATTAATTATTGAACCAAACTTGGAAAAAGTTGCTTCTGCCATTAACAATAACTTTAAGCACATGTAGTCTAAAGTAGACCAGAAATATAATCTATGCAGCCGTTCCTACAGAAACATTAATGGAAGTGTTGCATCTGTGAAGATTAAATGTTCCGTATAGTAAAAATATATAGCTGCAGTGCATATACATAAACAGCATGGCTCAGAAACTACACATTTCTTTGTCAGTTGGTTAAAGTTAGCTAACTTCAGTTAAAACCGTGAAAGGGACTCACCTGTGATGTGTTGCCCTTCTCCTCCTGAACGTGCAAAAATAGCAGAAATTTGATTTCAAAGACAGTAGCAGCATCTTGACAAGGACCAGGCCTACTGGGCTCTCAGCACCCTAGTTAGCAACCTTAGTAAGCACAGTGACTTTACTGTGTTGAGTTCAGGACACCACTACAGGAACAGAGTTAAAAGAATCTTGCTGCTGATGCTGAAGGATCAAGCAGCAATGCAAACTAGATAATTATTTGTTTACATGACAAATAACAGTCTCCATTTACTGTAAACCCTGCTATTTATCACAATAACAAAATGAAAAACTCTCTAGACAAGGGGTCCCCAAACTACAGCCTGTGTCATTTGGTCTGGCAATGCTGGATCCGGCCTGCCTCCTCATACCAGAGAGCATTCAGTGTATTTTTTTCATATATTGTATTTTCTGGTTTGTGGATTTTTCTTCAACCACCAGGGGGCTCTTGAGCAGATGTTAAACTAACTTTCCCTCAAATATATACTAGTCAGTCCCAGTCACCGTTTCACTCACGGTTTTTTCCATTTCCATTCTGGGTAAAAATCTATCTAAAAGCGACCGCGAATGTGTTGTAGTCAGCAATACCCCCCCCCCCCCCGTCGACAGTTTGAAAGACAGAACAGCACCCCCCCCCCCCCCCCCCCCCCCGTCGACAATAAGTTTCTAAGGTATCTTTCTCCAAAAACTAAGACCGGCCCCCAAGCACAGAAAGGAACAGCTATGTGGCCCTCGCAGGAAAAAGTTTGGGGACCCCTGCTCTAGACTATTCTCTACTAATAGCACAATATTTAAAACCAAGTGTGGGATTTGTGAAACTTCAATGATGGGTGACTTTACAACTTGTATGATTTTGGATAACACTAGAATTGTTCTTTATTGAAGTTTCACAAATCAGATAAAGGTTTTACAAACCCCACACTTGGTTTTAAATATTCTGATATGAGTTGAGAATAATCTAGTCCAGATTTGAAGAGTCTAGGTGTTGTAGTTTTTTAGCTAGAGTAAATTAAAGATGCTGATTGTAGTGAAAAATTAGGTGGAATTGCCCTTTAGCCATTTCCCAAATTGGAAGCAGCAATTGGAAACCAACTTCAGCTTCATTCAAGCAAGAGGGGCTAACATACAGTTCTCTTAATGTTAATGATCAAATACTCTCATAAGTGATGGTGGCGTTGGCTGTAGGAGTTTGCTTTGCAATCGGTGGATCGCCAGATCGATGCCTGGTCTACTGCTGAGATTTCAGTTTGGTGTATTAAAGGCATTATTAAAAAAGAAACCAGAATATCACACCAGCATTCTGTTCTTTGTAAAAAATTCTTTTGCAGTCTTGTTTACGCTTTTACATTGTAGATCTAAACATCAGCAAAATTTGTAATTTTGGGTGATTGCTACTGTTAAGTTTAGGGTAATTAACTGCTGGCAATATTACAATTTTTTAAGAACTTTACAATTACTTATATTTTTACACTATATTTCTGTATTTTCTACATTCGTGACTGTCACAATTATTTAGGATATATATTTATTCAGTTATGATAATGCAATGTATTTTCTACGGCAGTATAATGCTGTGAATATTCTGGTCAGTAACTGCTGGCATTTTACAATTTTTTACCGTAAATTTACTGACTTTCTTTGCAGTTTCGACTTACGGTAGTTCCATGTAATTTCTACGGTAATGCAATGTTTTTGGATACGACGGTCAAAAACTGTTGGTCTTTTACCATTTCTTACCGTAAATTTACTGACTTTCTTTGCAGTTTCGACTTACGGTAGTTCCATGTAATTTCTACGGTAATGCAATGTTTTTGGATACGACGGTCAAAAACTGTTGGTCTTTTACCATTTCTTACCGTAAATTTACTGACTTTCTTTGCAGTTTCGACTTACGGTAGTTCCATGTAATTTCTACGGTAATGCAATGTTTTTGGATACGACGGTCAAAAACTGTTGGTCTTTTACCATTTCTTACCGTAAATTTACTGACTTTCTTTGCAGTTTCGACTTACGGTAGTTCCATGTAATTTCTACGGTAATGCAATGTTTTCGGATACGACGGTCAAAAACTGTTGGTTTTTTACCTTTTTTTACCGTAAATTTACTGACTTTTTTTACAGTGTAGGATCCAGTCAGATGCTGCAGTCCCATTGTTTTTTTTCCTGATTTAGTCTACAAAACATTTGTATTATTTTGACTATGAAGAAATGTATTTCAGGTATCATAAATATAGTCAGTCAAGCTCATAAATGTCAAAATGACCACTTAAAATGTATACACATTTCTAAGTGTATAAAACTTAATTCTTACTAGTACCAGTGGCAGCTGGTGAAAAATATTTTTGGTGGGGCTGATATAGCCTAGTGTATGTCTCCAACTAATCCAGAATATGAATTCAAATAAACAATTGGGCAATAAATACAATTTAACATTAATGATTTAATTTACTATATAATAACAGTAACAGTTATAATTTTGTTCACTGTGATGGGGTTCTTTGGCCTCCAAGAATCCAGGCTCAGTCGGGTTACTGGTGTTGGTGATTTATTGTGCTCAAAAACTCAAAACAGGGTGCAAAAGAAACTAAACATATACAAGATACTATAGGCCTCAGCCTCCCTCCAGTTACCAGCAATGTAACAAAGAAACAGAAAACAAAAATGGCCGCTCTTCTTCCCACAGCCCTCATTAAATAGTTTAAGCCTCTCCCCTCAGGCTCTCTTATTTCTGATTTCTTCTCATAAATCAGTTTTGTCCATATATTACCTCCACAAACAATTGATTCACAAAAACAGATGATTTTTACAACTTAATTCCTTTACACAGATTCATTGATTTATTCAATTACATCAAACTTTTAAACATAAAATAAAAAAATAATAATCTGACAAACATTTAGCGAGTCACGTGTTGGTGACGTCACCTCGCATTCCAACAACTCTGGCGTTTTAACCGCTTACTGAGCGTTGCCTCGGGTTTGAACCCAGCAAAGACGATGCCAGACTGAAGATGACAAGACCCCGTAGCATACACACGTACACACACACACGGTTAACCCCACTGAAATATTAAGTGTGCATCCTCAATATGACAGCAGGTAACCAGGAACAGCTTGTGTGTTTTAAGTTAATGGACCGCTGCTGTAGGGCTCAGCGCGAGTGTATTGGTCCTCACAAGCACAGTATAACAGGAATGTGTGTGTGGCACGCAAAGTTAGAGAGGTTGTTTTAAGTGGATTTGTCACAGTCATAATAACCATGACATGAAATTTTCATATCCTACAAGAGGGATGTTCATCTGGCAAACGGGTAGATAAATAAGGATCTCACCAAATTTGGTGGAAGCTGCACCTCACTCGTTACGTTCGCCATCGTCCCTCTAATTGTCTGCACCTGCACATTGGGTGCAGAAGCCTGTTAAAGGGCAGTATTTTCAGCGCCCCAAGACCATAAAATTCTGAGACGTTGATTGGCCATTCAATTATTAAATTGACCTAGCAATAGTACATGATTGGCAGATTCTCTGCACATGTGGGGCAGTCTGATCAGCGCCCCAAGACAGAGACGTAGGAGTCTGTCTGTGGAAATCCACAAATGAATGACAGTAGGTTGGGAAATGTAGTTTATATAATTTGTTTTGCTTATAGGTACACACTCTAGAGAGTAAAACTGACATTTATGAGTTAATTTGTAAAAATATATTTTACGTTTCTCTCTTCTTATCAGGGAGCGCGGTGCCCCAGCGCCCCCTATGGGCCGGCCGCCACTGACTAGTACAATTTAGTTTTTTACTTTCTGAAATTCAGTTTTTGCTGCAAAAATGTAATTTAGAAAATCTGTTATTACAGCTCCAAATAGGAGTGTGAATTTGACCAGGAGGAATCCTATTTAATTGATCTACAAATTGAACAACTGTCAAGACTCAGAACAGAAAGACCCAGTATTCAAGACCAGACAGACAGTGGGATTACTCAAAAAGCACTTATTTAAATCAGGGACTGCAGATCTGCATTGGCAGCAGCTATGGCCTCTAAGGCTGAAATCTCTGCAAGAGAGAAACACAGGTTAGAGACCACGATAATCTGACGGAGGATGATTATGAACGTCTGTCACTAACCTGGTTAAACAGTTCAGTCTGTGCCCAGAGAACACGGTTGATTCCAGCCGGTGGGCTGCCAACGAGATGTGGCAGGGGCCACCCAGAGTGTCCCAAATGCTAGAGCCCCAGACAACATGCAGGTGTCGAAAGCCAGGTCAGGCAAACAGATCAGAACAGGAAGATTCAGAGGTCCAGGAATCCAAAGACAGGTCAGGCAAACATATCAGAACAGGAAGGCTCAGGGGTTCAGGAGTCAAAGATAGTTCAGGCCGGGCGTTCAGACGGGAGCGTCCGGCCTGAACCGTTCAGACAGGAACAGGCAGGCTCAGTGGTTGAGAAGCCGAACAGAAACAACTCTAATAACACTCTACACCCACTTGCTAGAGAGAACAAGAATAATCTGGGCCGGATGACTGGAAGCAACTTAAATAGACGCATAAGCAGTGATTAGAAACCAGGCAGAGTTAGACAGGTGAATGGAATGCATAATTAAGCCAGTCATCAGTGAAAAGATCATGACAGAAACAGGGAGGAGAGTGCTTTTAAAAAATGGCCTGCTACAGTATACCAGACTATGTTTAAACTTAGGCATTAACATATGCAGCAATTTGACTAGAGACTGTTGCTTCAATGATGATGCTGAGGAGGATTTTTTGTGCATGTGATAGTAAATATGCCAAACTTCTAAGTGACCAATTTAGGTGTATTGATATCTTCCCTAGACATAGGTGTATAAAATCAAAATTCTGGGCATGCAGACTGATTGCACCCCAAAAATTTAAAATACTGTAATAGATTTCTCTCAAACTGCTGTTATAGCGTAGCATCGGGACAAAAAGTTGTCACAGGATTTTCTAGCTATCAAATGTTTCAAAGTCAACTGTCAGAGGTAAAATCACCAAATGGAAATTAATTGGGAATAACAGTATATCAGGGATAGTGTAGTAAGCCAAATAAAATCACTGGTGCAGGGTATGCAGAAGTTATAACTTACTGCCAAAGTCAATATCAACAGACTTCCCAACAAAATGTAGCCTTAACTTCTAAACAGTGTGCACACAGCTCTATGAAATAGGTTTAATGGTGGAACAGATTCATCCAGGCAATATATTTGAAAGAGCAAAGAAAACAATGATTAAATAACCATTTGGATACTAGACTAACAACGCAGAAATTTGTTTTTTGGAGTTAAAAATGATTCCTCACTTTCTCGTGATCAAATGGATTCTGGGTATGGAAACTGTAATTAGAAAAGCATTTTAACATTGCTATGGTTAAGGGGAATGTTTAGGTGTATAGAGAATGTGTCATGAAACAAGACAGAAGGACCCAGTATTCAAGGAGAGACAGTAAGGGGGATAATTCAAAACATTTATTAAAATGCACAAGCGAAACTAGAGATCTGTAGCTACTCCAGCTGGGCACCGCCCATCACTGGGAACTCATGTTGGAGAACAACACAGGTAAGCGACCATGATAATCTGACGGAAGATGATTATCCATGTAAATCACTTATCTGGTTTAACAGTTCAGTCCATCTCCTTAAAACGTGGTAGGATCCAGCCTGAGGGCTGCGAACTAGATACGGCTGGCACCACCCAGAGTCAGAGTGCTTATGATTTAAAGCACCTGGAGGCCTATTCTCCAAGTATTAAAAACACAGTCCATTCCATTGCTGCTGAGTCTAAACACCTGTATGTCAGAAGGCTTAGAAAATTGGACCCAGAATTCAGATGAGACAGACAGTGATAAATTCAAAGACGTTTATTGAAAAAGCTGCGTGCAGCTGCTCATCAGCTGGGGCGGGTTCACCGGATACGCTGGCAAAGTTCAGTCTATGCTCAGAAGAAGGAATGAAGTCCAGAGGAGCGGAAACCCCGCAGCTTGAAACTGAGCCAGTACCAGAGATCCAGGAGGGAAGAGGAGCAGTGATCAGAGCCAGAGCACGTAGAGAAAACAAAGGATCCACAAGGAATTATCCAAGCCGTGTGAAGGAGAGAGGTCCAAGGTCGGCAACAGGTGAAATCCAGGTGTCTGAAAATACAGAACAGGCAAAACAGAGTAGAACAGAGGCAACCAAAACTTAGAAGTCCTGGGGCAGAAACAGATCAAGATCAGGCATAACAAACGCATACAGAGAATTAGACTCGCTGGAAGCTCGAATAAGCTGACACCATGGGCTGGGATCCGGTGGCATAAATAGCAGAAGGAGCAGGTGGATCTGATAGGTGATAATTAGGCCAAGGTAGAGCAAAGAAGATGAGATCAGGAGTACAACCCAGCCTATGGTGCCAAGATCATGATACTGTCAGCACTTGGGAACAGCTCACATCAGCCCTCTCTGCTAATTGAATACAGTACATTCAGACGATCTGTATTTTGACATCTTCAAAGTCCCAAACAACATTGAAAAATCTTAATTTTCTGAAAGCTGGGAAGGTTCACTGCTAAGTCTGATTGCTTGTCAGTAGACCTGGCTGCAGAACCCTTTATCGGGCAAGTTACCGTTCTTGGTAACTTGCGCACAACCAACAGATGGAATAATTCCAGCTCCCCCTATAAGCTCCAGAAACCCATGATATATATCCAGCCAATCAGCAAAGATCTTACTGAATGGTCATACTCATCATTTTGGCATTTGACCTATCAGATGAGACCTTGGATGCAGCAAACTTCCTCATTCTGGAGAAGTTGAAAAAGGTCTCGTTTTGGCTTCGACACTCACTCTTGAATCATGTAATGTATTATACAGACTCTTGGCAACAAGCCAAGAGCCTGTATAATACATTACATGATTCAATTATTAGCCCTGGATATGAGGGATTTTTTGGGGTATTTTTATGATCCAATAGTAGTGTTGTAGATCTAATTGTAGATCTCTAAATAGTAGATCTAATTGTAGTGAATATGGGCGATTTTGGTCAGTTTTATGATCTAATAACAGTTGTTTGGCTTTCTTTAACAACATTTTTTTGCCCGCTCAACGCAGCTGTTTTACAACAAACACAGAGAAATTGTTTTTGTACCAGCCCACCCTGCCATCAGTGATGGCATGAAACGCAGACCCCAAAAAAGTCTGTAGAAAAAGAGTGTTTATCTTTTCTTTCCTTCTCTAGGTACACAGAGGCAGCAAGGGAAAACAGGGTTGAAAACCCTCCACTCAAGTCCTCCAAGGAGGCTCGTGGTATATATGACTATGTCACCAGTGACAATGGAATCTTGGTCGTCAGATAAAAGGACAATAAAACGGTCATTCTGCTGTCAACAGACATATGGGTGGAGCCTATATCCTCAGTCAAGATGTACTGCAATGAGACTAAGAGGATTAAGTCTGTGAGCTGTCCAACTGTCATTCTGAGTTCCAACATGGGGGGAATTGATGAGGGTGACATGTTGGTTCATGTTTACTGTACCCTCCTGAAGTCCAAGAGGTGGTACCTGCAATGGTTAGCATACTCTATTGATCTTAGCCTCTCAAATGCCTGGATCGTCTACAAGTGGGACTGCAAGGACCTTGAATGCCATGTCTTTGACATTTAGAAACAAGGTGTTTGTGAGTGCCAGTAGCCTAAGGTCACCCATGACTAGATCTTGCAGAAGCTCATAATCTTCATCTGATCACTGATTAATATATTCCCCCTGCAGTCCGAGGACACCGCAGCCCACCCCAAATGAAGCAGTACTATTTGATCTGTCCCTCTTCCATGTCCCTGCCCATGCCAAATGCCAGACCTGAAGGTTTTGCAGCAAACTAGGCAAAATTTTGAGGTGAAATGTGGTCTGCGGGGTCTGCAAGGTCCACCTCTGTCTGAAAGCACAGCGTAACTGCTTTGAAAAATACCACCAGTAATCTAATGTTGCTTGCTGTTATGGAATACGTTACCAAGTGTATTAACATTACGTTAAAAGACACTAATAGGTTGTTGAGTGAAATTATTAAATTAAAAAGTTCACAAGTTAAAATATTATTAAGATTGGTTAATAAAATGAATAAGTTAATAAAAACTCTAATAAGCTACTCTAATACACTTAGTAGAAATTAGTGTTGCACCAATACCAGTATAGGAGCCCGATCCATCACTAAAATGGTCGTTGTCATTGATTCTTGTAGTATTTTTTTGTTTCATTTAGATTTTTAATGTTAATGTAATGTGAAAAGTTTTATGGTTCAAAATGTTGATGTTTTACCATGATTTTTAAGCTCCTTAGGGGACCACAAGGAAAAAAAGAAAAAGTAAAAAAATAACTCCACCATAGTGTCTCTTTATGGTTAATTTTGCCACTCCCAAGCCCGGTTAAAGTAGGAGGGTTACTATTGTAATTAGATAAACATTAATTAAAAAAATAAATAAATAAAAATTAAATAAATAAATAAACAAATATTTAATGGACAGAAGAAGTAGATATATATTCTGATGGCTTTTACTCACTCTGTCTGTCTAACCACGTTATTTCTCCCACGGCATCAATAGCATGCACATCACATCATGTGGGAGATTATGCAAATTAGGCAATGACGTCATTCAGCGACTTCTAGCAACTTATAGCACAGCCAATAGCTACTTTCCTTACTGAGGAGTTGGCAACACTGGACATACCTTTTTCCCATAACAAAACTACATACTTTCTCAAGGTAATTGTTTAACCAAAGTGTCTCTGATTGTTTTGACTCTGCTTTTAAAGCAAGGGAACAACTTTGTCTAAGTTAGAACTGGGCGGAACATCATACTGTGAATCTGGATGTCTTGTTCTCCTTTACAAAGTAATTAAAGTGCCTAATGAGTAAAATCCATCGATCTCCTTTATTTAACTGGACTGAATAGTTGAAAACTTTTTTCACACAACAGTTACTGTTCAGCATTTGTATTATTTTGCCTAAGAAGAAATTTATTTCAGATATCATAAATACATATTCATATATACATATATAAGGCTGAAAAAAAATCAAAACAGCCACGTAAAATGTGTAAACATTTATAGATGTATAAAACGTAAAGGTGTAGTGGAGGATTTTCACAAATCTTTTAAAAGACCCACTCTCTCCACAAAATATACACAGGCACAACCATGCACTTGCTCCCAAGAGGAAACGCCTCTTAAACGCATGCGAGAGAGGGCAAGAGCCCATTTTCTACAGTTTTTACTAGCAGGGTTGTGAATTTGATTTCTCAAAATAGCATTCCAAACTTAACATGTAGAGTAGAAACTTCTCACCTGAGGCATCAGTGGAAAACCTGGTCTGTGCTTTCAATGTACGCCATTGCGTGAAAGAATCTAACAAAAACACTGTGATTCTGTTTCTCTCTTCTGAGGCCTTTCTCTTCTTCTCATACACTTCATAGGCACTTTTTCTCATATGACCCTTGGCCATTTTCAACGAATTCTTAGAAAGACGAGCTTTGATGGCTGGCTGAAACTGTAGCTCACACATATTTCCCTGAAAGTGTGCATGCACACAACAAAATAGCTAATGTGATGAGCACATAGGACGGCCTTACGTAACATATCATCACAATGATTGAGAACTAAGAGTACCACTTGTTAAAACTGCCCCTTGCCAAATGGAGTTTATGCCTGTTAAAAGCCAAGAAACATCTGATCCAAATGGTATATACTGTAGTTGTTCATATGGACTGTGTGGATGCAATCACAGAAAAGCAATAATTATAAATATTACTCTTTTTCTTTTTTTTTTTTATTGTCTCTGGATAAATTATGGGATGTGTCTGCTGTATAGTAGCAACAGGAAGGCAGTGGCAGGAAATTTTTAAAGGGTGTACAAAAACTTATAGGCACAGAAACCAGTTCACGTTCAATCTTTAATTATCAAAATGAACCTACATCTATAATTTCCAAATAAATCACTGAAGATGGAAGAGATTTAAACGAGGCCCTTGTTAACACCACATATACAAATATCAGTGTTGTTTAAACTAATTTATGGTTGTGCAATATTTTTGTTAAAAGATTTGAGCAGTTACTCTGTTTCTTTATTTACATAGGAGACTCATAAATCAGTACGGTAACAAACCATTAAACCATTCCATCAGGGTCACAGTGGGGCTTGTGTCTGTCTCCAGCAGTCTGTGGGCTAAAGACTGGTAGCAGAAGCAGTATCCGGAGAGAACCCACGCAGGCGCAGGGACAACATGCAAACTTCGTGCATCTTGCCACATAGGACTCCTACGGGACAATCGGCGACAGTTTCTATGTAGGAGACTCCACTGTCTGGGGCATTGATTTATTTTTTTATTATATTGTGATATTTTCATAAGAATCTGCAATGTTTATAAAAGTGTTTTTCAAACATAAAAAGACGTAATCATTGTTGTCATCAGGAAAGTTTCCTTTAGTTTGTTTGTTATGTGAAGGTTGCAAAAATGGAATATTATTTCCACTGTGGTTGTAGTACAGTGAAACCACACAATAAAGATGGCCAATCAAATTGTCACGATTTGTTCACTCCCACTCTGCAAGATTCTATTCAAAGGTTCATGCTACGATCATTTCTTAGATGCATGTTGCCCCTGATGTAGATCAGCACAAAAATGCTGTTTTTGTTGTATGCCCTACTCTCTTTGAGATTTGGATGTAAGTATATATCAATACAAAATATACATTATATAGTATTTTTACACATTAATCCTGATTTAGTTTTTCTGTAGTATGTAAAATTATCTTTTTATGATAGTCTATGCTAGTCGAACTATATATGTGGGATTTATTTCCAGTTTGCACCGAAGAGTTTAAGTTTGAAGTAAGGACCATCATTCCTGGAGAAAATCTCAACCTGGCATGCCCTCACCAGAGCTCTGTTCTCTACAAAGAAACTTTGTACTGGATCCGCCTTGTTTCTGGAAAATGGCCTGAATTTCTCGGAGCAACATTTAACTTCATGGCCGATGATGTTTCCAAGATTTCTCACATTCAGGCAAAACAAGACAGAGGGGAATTTCTTCTTCATATTAATGAAGCTCAGCAGGATGATATCGGACTTTACTACTGTATTAAAGTCAGACAAATGGACTTCGTGTTTATGAAAGGAACCTTTGTGAAGATTAAAGGTGAGAGTAATATTTAATGTTTAATAACTCAGTATGCTCACTTATTAGTGATTTTATCCTGGTTATAAGGGTTTCGTTTTTTTCCAGGACAGAATTCAGATGTAAGTGTTGTTCTTCAGAAGCCTCCATCTGGTCCAGTCCAACCAGAACTCCCAGAGGCTTTACAGTGCTCAGTTCTGTCCAACTCAGAGAGGTCAACGTGTCCAGCAGATAACAGCGTGTACTGGTTCAGAGCTGGGTTGGATGAACCTCATCCCAGTTTACTTTATTTACAAGGTTTAGATGAATGTGAGAAGATTTCTGAAGCTCCATCGATACAGAAATGTTTCTACAACTTCTCTGAGACTGTAGACCCTGGAACTTATTACTGTGCTGTGGCTGCATGTGGTCAGATAATATTTGGAAATGGAGAAAAACTAAATGGTATGTGGAAAAGTTTTCTAAACAACAATTATGATAAAAATGTTAAAGAATTATTATAAAAAAAAAACATTTTAAAATAATCTGCTTTACTTTTGTTTCATGTTTCTAGGTACTGGTGTAGAAGATTCTTTCAAAATAGTTCTGTATTCACTGTGCATAGCGTTGATGATAAGTCTGGTTGTAATATCTTGGCTGATTTATAAAATTAGGAGAAACACATGTGGTTGTTGCAATGGTAAAGCAAGTTTAAAATTTTTGATTTTGAAAATAATTAGATTTAGGTTTAAGATTTTTATTAATCTTTTTTTTTGCTCTGCATACAGATCCTGTGTCGAGGATTGGTGAGAATGTAGAGGTAAGATAAAGTATTTTTGTGAACTCTATATTGAGTTATGATGTTCTTTAAACTTTTATATATTTCTTTCAGAGGAATGAGGACATTTTGATTTATTCTGCCCCAACGTTTAAGAGGAACAAAGATAAAAAAGCGGAAAGGAGAATTGTAAAGCCAACGATGGAGGAAACAGTGTACACTGATGTCAAAACATTTCGATAGTTTTATTTTTAAATTTAAATGAATTTATTGTACAAATAAATCAAACCGTGAATTAAACAATGATTTGTGAATAGCTGACTGCCTAGAGGTGGAAAATCCAACAATTTTCCATCTGTTTTTGACATTTGAAGATCCTTTCTTTGTTTCTGACTTTTCAGAAAATTCATCTAAATATGAAAATGTTTTGATTAATAGAAGCAAACAATTATTTGTCCTAATAGTTTAAACCTAAATAGTCCTAACCACGTTTAAAATTTAATTGATTATTTTAATTTGAATGTTTACAGTTAAATTATGTTCAAAAGGACACTTTATGCAATAAAGAGTGTCAGAGTAACTTAGACTTACAACTAATGTTAAAAACCTGTCTGAAAGTTATATTTAACGTTTCCTTCACCATAAAAGATGCACAAAGTACAGAAAAGAACAAATATGAGATGTCTTAAACATTTGCAAAGATCTAACTTCATAGAATGAATAATGCTGCAGATCCTGTTGGCAAACAACTACACTGAAGCCATGTGCTTAAGTTTGGTGACATATGAGCAGAAAAAATGGAAAAAAAAAAAACTTAAATAAAAATGCTTCCCCTGTTTTTTTTTTTCTTTTTTCTGCTTATAGTTTTGGCTAGTTACAAAATCTAGTTCTAGGTTTTTATAACTATGTTTTACCATGTAAGACTCCCTAAGCATGTAAGGGAATGTGTTTATCATGATACCTTCATACCTAAAGAAATACCGTCATACCTACATCTACACAAATATATTGCAATTTTCTAAACTCATCTGTCCCACCAGACACAGAAAAATGGTGTAGATTACAACATTAATAGCCAGCGGTATGACTGGAAAGTCGTTTTTGGCTGTCTTAAAATTCACTAGAAATGGCTTGATAAACTCATCACATATTTGCATGTTGTAATTTGTTGATCCTGTTGTAGGGGACAAAAGTGATAGAAATATACTAAATATGTTTGAAACTAAAAATTGTATCTATCAATTACTTTTAAGTATTTAATAATATTTTTCCTTAACAGGAGACAGTTTAATGTAAGACAAATGGTACGTGCAGAAACTAGAGTTTTTGTGATCCTTATGCAAAGCTAATGCAATTGATCTGTGGCGAAATGTTAATATGCTTTATTTAATTACTATAGGTGCTTTTAAACAATGAGGGAGAAGCGATGAAGTTTGTTGGATCCATAATTGTAGTTGTGGTGGGATGCTATTGTTACAGATAGTACCACTGAGATGTTTGTGAAAAGTTTGTACCATTACTTTAAGTTTTCGAGCACGTCAGCCTGGGTCTGAAGTTCTTACACTGGCTATATGTTGATCACAAAAAAAAAACTTTAACATCCTTCTTTTAGTCTGTAAATAACCGAGGCATCAACACCAAAACACATACTGTAACACATTTGTTGTCAATGTAACAACCTCACAGACCACTCAGGTCTTCTAGTTTAAGCCTACTGTTTATACCCAGAACTAAAACCAAACATGGAAAAGCAGCATTTAGTTCCTGTGCTTATCTGGAAAAAACTTCCAGAAGACTGTAAAAGTGCTGAAAGCCTAATTTTTTAAGTCAAAGGTAAAAACCCATTTGTTTAGAACTGCCTTTGACTGTTGAAAAGTGGTCCAACTGATTTTGTTTTATTACCAACTTGTATAATGGTTTTATCTTCATTTGCTTTTATTTGTCTTCTATGTTATTGTTTAGTTCATGTAAAGCACTTAAAATTGTCCTTGTAACGAATTGTGCTATACGAATAAACCTACCATGCCTTGTCTTGCTGGACTATTTGAACTTTACTTGACATTTCTGAAAAAAAAAAAAAAAAAAGAACAAAAACTTATGTGTGTACCGGAAAAAAAAACTTTTCCTTTTATTTCTACATTAGTAACCATATCTTTTCCAAACCATAAAGTCAGTTGTAAAAATATGTTTTTTTTTACTTAAAAATACATTTAGAATCAATGAAAAAAGGGAACTATTGACAGCACGGTTTCACAAATTTATAGTCAGTTTATATAAAAAAGGATGAGAATGTATCATTCTCATTTTTTCTCACAGGTTTTTGATCTGTTTCTTAAAATAAAATAATGTAACACTGGTGTTGCCATTCTTCAGTTTTTCTAAACGACAAAAAATATTTTTTGTGCCGTAAATTATGGAGTTACGATAAGCTATCTTTAACAATTCACACTCTACAATCTGTTCTCCTCACCTTTTTCATGCATGAACATAGGAAGGTGCTCTCCACAATTTCCAATGACCTGCTGATGGTTCTCTGTCCTCTGGAAAGGAAAATAATAATGTTTGGGTTATGGTTGTGGCACAGCATACAGTTTACATGAGAAAACAAGTCCACACAAATGGACAGGGCTGAAGTTAGTTTTCAGTTGTTTGCTTCTTTAAGAAGTTGAGTTGAAAAAATATTGCTACTACTTTCAGTACTACAGCATACCCCAAAAGATCCTAAGAGGTAAGTGATGTAATACAGAGATGTTATAAGTTGTCAACTAGTTGCTGTTTACATTCCTCTATGTGTCCTGCTTTGAGTGGTGCAACTCTTTCCACTTGCACCACTCAAGCCTAACCTCATCAACAGTCTTCCCTTCCACATGTCTCCCAGCCTTTATAAAAAGTCCTAAAACTTGTTGAGAGTCCTAGATTATCAAAAGCTCATTAGTAAATATCCAGTGTTCCTTCTGTACATCATTACCTGATTCTGACTGTTTCCACCTCACAGTTCACTTGCTAGACCTTAAAAAGCCTTTTGACCTCTGGATGATGACTTTAATAGTTACCGTATTTCCACGACTACAAGGCGCACTTAAACGTCTTTTTTTTCCCTCAAAATGTGCGGTGCGCCCTTTGGTGCGGTGCGCCTTATGTGTGTTGTAACTGCGACTTTTGAGACCACCTCATTGAGGAGATGATGAAAGAGTGGCTGAATGTAAGGAGACCAGGTGTTTTTTTTCCACTCATCACCATCGCTGTTAATATGTGACTCCATGCGTGCCCATCTCACAGCTGATGTGAAAAACATGGGGAAACAAATTAACGCTGTGCTCGCTGTTCAACCGCTCGACATCGGTGTGAACCGGACCCAGCAGGTGCAGCAGAAGCAGCGAGTTTACATGCAAAGTCAATGGTTGACGCGCATATAGGTGCAGCAAAAGGTCCCGCAGCGCGTTTTGAGCAGCAGCCGCAGCGCCTCGGGAGCGTTAAAGTATCTGACACACCGCCAACGCGCTGCTGCTGCTCGAGATGGAAAAATTGAAGTTTTGCTGCTGGAAGCGCCGCATCAACCAATCAGAGAAGCTGATCTGGGAGCTGACAGCGAGACAGACACAGTGCTCTGATGACACTAACGCAAATGATAAAGGCTGGATGGATGAGGAGATGATGAAAGGCAGGTGTATGTGAGGAGACCAGGTGGTTTTTTCCACGCATCACCAACGCTGCGTGCCCATCTCACAGCCGATGTGAAAAAAAAGGTGAATCAAATGAACGCTGTGCTCGCCGTTATCTCGGGGGGTCTGACAAAGGAACTTCAACGTTCGACATCGGTGTGAAGCGGCCGTTCAAAGTAAGGCTGCGAGCGGCGTGGGAGCGATGGATGACAGACGGAGACCACAGTTTCACGATAAGTGGAAGGCAGCGCCGGGCAAGTTACGCCACAGTTTGCGGATGGATTGTAGATGCTTGGACTAACGTGTCTGCTGGCTCTGTTGTTCAAGCTTTCGCAAAAGCCGGCATTATTTCTGAGGAGCCGAGCTGCACGGAAAGTGACTGACAGCGAAGAAGGGGAAATTGGCATGTCTGATTTAGCGCAGCTGTTTATTTCAGAAACAGAGGATGATGACTTTGATGGGTTTGATTAATACTTTGTAATAAATACATGAATAAAGCACAAACATACTCAGTTTTGCTCCCGCTCTATTTTTCTACCTGAAAACTTAATTCAACAGCAGCCTCTGGGCGGGTCTCCTCCTCTTCAGCGCGGTGGCTGGCAGGTGTTTTTTCATCTAAATAATCTAAATCTTGCAGCTATATTTGCTGTGATCAGTGGGAATAAAGTAGTTTTAATATGTTTTTAAGTAAGAAAGTCCACCTGAAAACTTAATAATTGCAGTCAGTTCATCCAGATTATCTATTTCTGTCGGAGGCGCTCAGACCCCCACATACCAGCGGTGCACCGACAGCAGAAATCCCTTCAACAGCAGCCTCACCGCGGCGGCTGGCAGGTGTTTTTCATCTAAATAATTTAAACTGCATGCACCAGGATACCGGCAATAAAAGCGAAAATATTCCGTCGGCAGGTTTCAGGATTTTAAGTTAATTTAGGAGTAATCACAGCGCTGTGTCATCTGCGATGTGTCTGTCTCACGGCCAGCTGCCAGGTTTGATTAATACTTTGTAATAAATACATGAATAAAGCACAGTCATACTCAGTTTTGGGCCCGCTGTATTTTTAAATACGCAGTAGAGGTATTTAAAGGTAGTAGAGGACATGTACCTGTATATAAAAAATGCGCCCTATAGTCCGGTGCGCCTTATGTGTGTGTTAAATACAGAAATGGCACACATAACTGAGACTGCGCCTTTTAGTACGGTGCGCCTTATGGTCGTGAAAATACGGTAATCACTTCCTACGTGACATGATTGGGCAAATTCATCTTAATCTATCTTGATGACATTCTACTTTGTTCATTCTTCTGGAGACACCCCAAAGCCATATAAGATTTGTTCTCATCCGCCTGCTCCATAGAAATCAGTTTGTTAAGCTGAGAAGTACCTTAACAAACTGTGTGGCCTTAACAGTCTGGGCCTTAACAGCCCAGAAGGGTTTTACACCTCTCTCACATTCTTCCTTGGTCTTATTGTCTCCTCAAAAAGAATCATGATGGATCCCTCTAAGGTTTCTGCAGTTGATCAATGGACCACACCAACAGATTGCAAACAGTTGTAGAAGTGCCTGGTTTTGGAAACTTCTACCATTGTTTCATCCATGTCGGGAGCTGGACCTTTAAGGGGGGGACCTTACAAAGCCTTTTTATCTCTGGATATTTACCATGTCTATGTCTCCTGACCAACGCCTTGGCTTGACCCCTCCATGTGTCTGACCCCTCTTTCTGTGCCATGACTCCAGATTTTAGCCTCCTCCTCAGACCTTCTGAGTAATTCAGTTTTTTTGGATCCGGACCTTTTTATGTTTCTGTACCTTGTTGTGCCATATGCCATGATCATGGTTTTTGAAGAATAGGAACCAGTGTCCATATTTCATGTTGACATGATGACCAGTGAAAAAACACGCAGCTTTGGTGAATAACAGCTGGGGGACTTCTGCAGCCCCCCCCTTTCAGCCAAGGCCTCCACAGGCAAGTCACATGGCAGCCCACGGATGTGTGAACACAACCTCCCCCGCCACCCATGTGAGGACAGACAAAACCACAAAGCGTTTCTTCCTCTCATTCTTCCTCTCTTTGCCTCCTGCGCTCTGTGCCTCCTCTCCCTTGCCCATGAAGCTGGGGCTTTGGCTGGTTCTCCACAACAGTGGAGATGCGGGCCCAAGGCGACCCAAATCTCCAGAATCACCAAGGATCGGTCATTGTGGTAACCTTTCAAAAACAAACTACTGCAAAACAGACCTTTTGCAACACATTTCTCTTGAGTTTCAGAACTTATAGAGCCAGACTGGAGAGAAGGCCTACCCTGTCTTGATGAACGACTGAGACAAAGATGACCCCTGCTACAGTATGTGAGACTGAGACAAGGAAACCCCTGGTTGTTGCTTCCCTGACTGCTGAGCTGCAGCTAGATGAAATTCAAGCCCTCCAATGGACATGGAAAAAAAGGTTTGCAGGTCTGGCATGATTAGGGATAGAACAAGCAACATATGCTTACTGTTGAGTAAAGACAACGCTAACAAAATGGACTGCATGCTATGCTATGCTACAGGAATATGTGTTGACCTGTTGCTGAAGCTTGGACAAGCTTTATTTCAATAAGAGTTTAAACACTGATATAACATTAGTGTTCATGTGTTCCTCATATGCTCATAACATTTCCATTACCAAGAATGACCAAGAGTCATTTAGTGGAATACTGATGTCTATTCATTGCTAGCTATTTCAAAGAGGGTAAAGAATCATTTGACTAAAGGTTATTGGCAAATCATTCAAAAAGACATTATTTGGCCAAATAATGTTTACTCACCTCATGGATTTGCATTGTGAATCGGTCTGAAAACATTCCAATTTCTTTTAATTAGTGAAAAGCTAATTTGATCATATCCCAAATTCTTCCAGATAAACTTTGGTTTCATACACAAAATCCATCTTAAACTGCAATATGGTTTTCAACCCTGTTTCTCCTTCCTCTTTGTACATAGTAGTTTAGTTTAGATTAGTTGAGTTTCGCTATTCTTAGTTGAGAGTGTTAAACTGAAATATGTTTGACTTGAAGCTGAATGATTTTTGTTAATAAACTGTTATATTTTGAACAAAAACTGTGGTGGATTTATTCTATGTATGTGCAGAATTAAATGTTTGACCATGATTAGAGCTCGAATCACTCTTTCATTTATTGTTCTAACACACAGCTAGTAGGGCATGGGTTGATAAACAGTATATAACAGCTAAAATAATATCCTATTAAATAAAATATTTTACAAACCCTACCGGGGAGGTCAATAAACATCTTAAAGTATCAGAAATATAAACTCCCAGCTGGCTGGGAATTGAAAAGAACATAAAATCACAACAACCTAAAAGAGCAGCCTCTCCCTTGGAAATCCAAAGTTGTTTATCTTTTACTGAGCGAGTCTCTGCATATCCCTAGGTTTCAGTTTCCACTGAGTATTGTTACACTTGCTATCAAAGCGATCCTACACTGACATTACTGCCGGACCAAGCCTTTCTGTGAGACTTACTGTGGGGCCCACATCTAGTTCCCTTTTATCACTAGGGACTTTGAGAAGGTTTGTGGCATAATTTCTGATTGATCTACTAAAACCTAAAGACAGTTCAGCTAATAACCTGATTTGTCCTCATTCCTGCACCTGTTGCTGATCAGTTTGCTGCCTTGCCTGCGGAGCTCAGTGAATAAATCTATTAACCATCTACCAGTGTATCTTGTTGAATTCAGTCTGATACTTTACAAAACAAGACAAACAGATGTTGCTTAGGAAAATTTAAATTAATACTTGTTAATTTTATACTTATTAAAACTACATATGAGGAATTAATACAATTAATACCTCATATGTAGTTTTAATAGGTATATATATATATATATATATATATATATATATATATATATATATATATATATATATATATATATATATATATATATATATATATAGGTAACATAGGACCTTTTGTAGTCATCTGTCTTATACCAGATCTAATGAAGCATTTGACTAAAGACACCGTGGGTTTGTTAAACAATCTTCTGAAGAGGATACTCACTGGTGTCCATAATGTTATTTATTTAAAGAAGAATTCTTCTTTAAATCAACTCTGTGAAATCAACCCCAGAAGGGTTTTTTAGATTTTGATTTTTTTCTGATGCTGTAACTAGCAAATTATGGCAGAAGAGATTACCCTCTCGATAACAGACCAATAGGAGATGTGTAGCACCTTGGTGCAAACACTTATAAAGTTACTCAATACAACACTTGGTAGACATGTTTTATTGTCACAGGGACTATGTTTTTGGATAAAAGCATTGGGTAAAAATACATAAGGAATTCCATTTACTGAACATCATTGTTATAAGTTGGAAAGTGTATGCACATTGTTTCAAGTGACAACGTTGGAAAAAGGGGGTTACATGTTTCCACTGTGGTTGTAGTGCAGTGAAAGTTTAAAATAAAAATTGGCCAATCAGTTTGCCAGAAATGGTTTACTCCCACTTTGCAGTTATATTAGAGGGCAGTAATCTTTGTTTCTTAGAGGGATGTTGCTACTATTGAAGGTCAATACAAAAAATGTTTTTTCATTTGTTTTATCCACTACTCTTCCTGAAATTGGGATGTAAGTATATATCTCTATTTATATATAAAGGTATATAATATATATAATCCTAAATTATCAGATTTTCACTTTAGCCTAAAATCTTTATATAGTTATCTAAACTAATAATATTTTTGGTGGGGTCTTTTTCTAGTTTGCTCAGAAGAATTTAAGTTTGAGGTAAAAACCGTAACTGCTGGACAAAATGTCACCCTGACATGCCCTCGCCAGACCTCTGCTCACTACAAAGAAAATTTATACTGGATCCGCCTCGTTTCTGGAAACCTGCCTCAATTTCTTGGAGTATTATTTAACTTTATGGATGTTTCCAAGATTCCTCGCATTCAGACAAAACAAAATGGAGAACAATTTCTTCTTCATATAAATGAGGCTCAGCAAAATGACACTGGACTTTACTATTGTATTAAAGTCAGACAACTGGATTTCATATTTATCAGTGGAACATTTGTTAAAATTAAAGGTAAAAGTATTAAATGTTTAATAACAGTATATTATTCCTCATAAGTATACAATAAGTATACATTTTTGCTGTGTAAGTGTAAAATCCTATTTTTTTTTTATTTTGTTTTTCAGGAGAGGAATCAGATGTAAATGTTGTGCTTCAGAAGCAGCCATCTGCAACAGTTCATCCAGAAAATCCAGGGACTTTACAGTGTTCGGTTCTCTCTAAATCAGAGTGGTCAACATGTCCAGCTGATAACAGGGTGTACTGGTTCAGAGCTGGATCAGATGATTCTCATCCTAACTTTCTTTATCTACAAGGAATGAGTCAAGCTGAATGTGAGAGGAGTCCTGGGGTTCCCTCTGCACAGACATGTTTCTACAACTTTTCTGATATCTCTGATGCTGGGACCTTTTACTGTGCTGTGGCTGCATGTGGTCAGATATTATTTGGAAATGGAGCAAAAATAACGGGCATCCGGAGTATGTTTGCAAACAACAAATATTATTTAAAGGTTAGAGAATTATAATTTACAAAATAACCTTAGATATTTTTTTTTTCCTAGGTGCCATCATAGAGGATTTCTCCAATATAGTTCTTTCTTCATTAATCTCGGCTTTGGTGATAAGTCTTGCTATCATATCTTGTCTCATTAACAAAATTAAGAAGAAAACATGTGGTTGTTGCAAAGATCATGCGATATTCTTAATCGTAATGGTCCAAATAATTATTTATTGGGTTTGAGACTTTAATATGTATTTTTTCCCTCTCTATAAATAGATTGTGTCCTGGGCATTGATGATAACCAAAGTCAGCAGGTGTGGAAGGGAATTATTTGATTTATCTATTTTTCATGAAGATAAGCATTTTTTAAATGTAATTTAATTGCATTTTATTATAGAGGGAAGAGAACATATTGATTTATTCATCACCACAGTTCAACATAAACAAGACTGAAAAAGCAAGAAGAAGGAATCTAAATCCAGCGCAGGAGGAGATGGTCGTCACAAATGTTATATATACTAATGTTAAAAGAAATTGATAGTATATGGGTTATATACCTATAGGATATAGGTAATAGAATATTCTTTTCTTTATAATTATTGTTTCCCATTTAAAAAATTTATTTAACAATAGTTTTTCATCATTAAGTGTGCAGTATGCATACATTTTTTAATCATGATTTACTGTATTTGGACTAAATTAGGTTGCCAGGGTTACTTTTGTATTGTTTATATTTTTTAAACAAAGTCAGACCTATAATCTTTTATTCTTAACAGTTTTACCTTCCAGGGTTTTAAAGTTAAATCCCACTTCTTAAAAAAAAAAAGAAATTTTTACTAGGGAGTTCCCTTTAAACGGGACAACAGATTTAATCCTTAAAATATCCATCTGTTTTCAGGCTTTTTTAAATCCACGGTATCTTGTTACGGTTCAATTATTAGAAACCAAATTTACGATTAGTCCATGCAAAAACTGAAATTTCTGTGAGGTTCATTCTGAGATTGTAAGTAATTTCATGTTATCAAAATTATCTGTTTTTTTGTAAATCAAAAAGTAAAAGAAAAACATGATAAATACAGTATGTGATGTGTTGGGATACCTATCATTTATGATGTGTGAGTTTATTACTCCTCGGTGTTGACTGCCAGTTGTGTGTCATAAGTAATGATTTCCACAATAGTTTAACAGGTTAGGACGGTTCCTCCGTCCGAATATACAATTATAATCTTCATTCTGTACGTGGAAAATATTTGCAAATGAAAAGAGAGCGGTGTACTTCAGCTAAGAAAGAAGTGTAAGAAGTGTTTGATAAGCCCGGAGTCATGATGTCTACTCATCTGCTAACGTGTATGATGTAAAATGTGATGATGTTGCAGACTTGAGATGCATAAAATGCCTTTTAAACTGTTAGTCGGGGCCCCTTCCTGAGAGGTGACCCCAGAGGTGAGCAGCTACCTTCCGTACATTCTAAGCAACTTCTCTGATCTGAGTAAGATTACAATTTCTATCAGAATCTGTTGTCATGTCACATGGTTATTTAAAACATATAAGTTATGAAGTGTTTTTTAAAGAGTTTGTCCCAAGTGACCTCTTTTTAGGAAAAAGAAACTTTGAGATAGAGCTTTGTGGTGCATACACAGAGCCTTTTGGGATCTGGAGGTCTGTCCACCTTTCTCCAGCAGAGGGCGTTGTGGGTCTCCTGGAGCTGAAGCTGACTACCACACCTGCGGCTTGTTTGCTCATCAGGAGACCAGCATTTAAGGAGAGGCAGAGCAACACTCCGACGCCAGAGTGTTATGCCAGTTATGGTTAGCAAACCTTAGCCGACCTGCCTGTCTGATTCTCTGACTCCCCTGCAACCTGAACCAGAATCTAACCTGTTTTTAACCAGTTCAAGGTTTTTAACCAGTTCAAGGCTGGACTATTGTAATTCTTTACTATCAGGAAGTCCACAAACTGTAGTTAAAAGCCTTCAGCTGATCCAAAATGCTGCAGCCAGAGTTCTAATGAAAATTAAAAAGAGAGATCATATCTCGCCTATCCTGGCTTCTCTTCAGTGGCTTCCTGTTAAATCAAGAATAGAATTTAAAATCCTCCTTCTCACATATAAAGCCTTAAATGGCCAAGCTCCATCTTATATCAGAGATCTGATTGTTCCTTATGTTCCTAACAGAGCACTTCGCAATCTGCAGGTTTACTAGTGGTTCCTAGAATTTCTAAAAGTAGAATGGGAGGCAGATCTTTTAGTTATCAGGCTCCTCTCCTGTGGAACCAACTACCAGTTTTAGTCCGTGAGGCAGACACCCTGTCTACTTTTAAGGCTAGGCTTAAAACTTTCCTTTTTGATAAAGCTTATAGTTAGGGTGGCTCAGGTTATCCTGAGCTATCTCTATAGTTATGCTGCTATAGGCTTAGACTTTTGGAGGACATAGGAACCCCCATTTCATCATTCTGCTTCATTCTCTCTCTGTTCTCCTATTCTGCAGAATCTGTTAGTTCAATCTCTAACCTTCTGCTCTCTCTGCTTTTCCTCAGAGTAGCTTTGCCTCGTCTGTTCCTGTTTGGCTGTGACGTCATCCTGGAAAGAAACATCAGCTGTGCTGCTTCTATCAACACCCTTGTTTATAGATGTTGGAGATCGGCCTGTTTTCCAGTGTGGTCCTGTTTCTCTGACCGTGACTGAGTGGATGTGCTTTCTTCGTCCTCTGGCATGGGAGCTGCCTTGGAGCTCGTCTGCCTGGCTGTGTGTTTCCTGGACGGGGCCGCCTTTTACAGCTGCTTTTTGTATCTCTGCTTCTGTCTCCTTGAACCCCAGTCGGCCTCGGCAGATGGCCGCTCACACTGAGCCTGGTTCTGCTGGAGGTTTCTTCCTGTTAAAAGGGAGTTTTTCCTCTCCACTGTCGCTACAAGCATGCTTAGTGTGGGGGATTGTATTTGAGTCAATGAGTCAATGCAATCAACTGGTTTTCCTTAGATAGAAAACTTTGTATCAATTTGACTGTATGATCTGGTTGAACTGTAAAGTGCCTTGAGATGACATGTGTTGTGAATTTGGCGCTATATAAATAAACTGAATTGAATTGAATTTTTGTCCTCTCTGCTTCCTAGGAAGAACCTGTCTGAACCCAGAAACTCAGGAAGAGTTTCTCAGTCTGAAACCAGTCTGTCTGACCTCTGGAGAACCCTGGAAGTTCAATCTGTAAGATACCTGTCTGCCTAGCTCTCTGCCTGCCCACAGCCTCTGGACCCTCCTGGTTCCCCTCCTCTGCCACTCTGTTCAAACCTTTGTACAGGTACAGACCTGCACTCATCCAACCAGCAAACATACCAGGACATCTGCTAACCATTCTGTCCCCCTCTGCAGAGAAACCAGTCGTGACCAGTCCTGAATCTGATTACCCCCTGACCTGTTAATTCAATAAACCTTTGAACTTTTTCTCCTGTTTCCGAGTGTTTCTGCATATGGGCTAGGAACCAAACCCATCATGACAGAGCCTATCTTTAGCAGATGTTAGTAGATTCAATGAGACTTTCTAAAATTGAGTAATGGCATCTTATTGTATCAGTTTATTTTATATTTTTCATTTTCATTCATTGGCTTCACAGGTTGACATAAGAAGGGTTTAACATTAATTTCTGCATTTTCACAAGCCACACCTGTGGCAGTAATTACAGTTGAATAGGAAAATCTAACTGAACTAATTCAATATTGACCACGATTTTAATACAGGCTGCTGGTTGGTAAATGTTCAATCCAGTCCACTTTATATATATATATATATATATATATATATATATATATATATATATATATATATATATATATATATATATATATATATATATATATATATATATATATATATATATATAGCACATTTAACAAGAACAAATATTTTCAATGTGCTGTACATAATCAGAATCAGAATCAGAAATACTTTAATAATCCCAGAGGGAAATTACTTTTGTTACACGCTCTAGTTACAGTTTTACATGATATATACACACAGACATACACACACACATAAAAACAAACACAAAACCAAACACACAAAACAGCAGTAAGAAGTTTAAAATGAATGACTAAATAAAAAGGAGTCAGAGGCCCACACAATTACAGCAACACCTAGAGCCAAAAGTGGCATAAGCGAAGGTCAGTTGGGAACCTGCATATGTCTGTTTGGAACAAGCTTATTGCAGGTGGGAATCACTGCTATACCAGCTGGTACAGTGCATTTGTCAGTTGAAACCTGGTATATGCCAGTTGAAAAACGGCATGTGCCAGGTTTATGAAAGATGCTACATGAGTGTTGAATATCTTGATTTGGTTTTATATATATATATATATATATATTTTTTTTTTTTTTTATTTTTTTTGTCATAATGAAAAAGTATTGTTTATGTATGTAAATTTAAATGTGTCTATGTGTTGAAAAATAAACAATACATTCATACAACCAAATCTTGTCTTCGTGTTTGCTTTGACAATGTAACAATATGTTCCGAAAATGGCACCATATTGTAAATATTATATTATGAAATAGATCACTTGTGATCTGCTAAACATTAGCCAAACCACTGTGTTTACACTTATTCATCTCTGGTTGCAAACAACAGGTGATTACCGCCCCCTGCTGTACATTTGCGTGTGCAGAGAGATCCATGAAAATATAATTTTCATACATTCAGAGTTCAAATAATTAAAAAAGATCTTCAAATTTAAAGCAATTGCTCTGATGGTTCATATAAATACTTTGACAATGTTATTAAATATTCCAAAAACTTCAACATATTTTTACAGTAATAAGTGGATTGTGAGTTATCTGCGAAGCGCTAGCCTAACCACCATCAGTAGACTTCTTCTTCTTCTTCTTCTTCTCTGGTTGCAGACAATAGGTGTTTACTGCCCCCTGCTGTACATATGTGTGTGCCTGCCATCCTTGCTTTTGCTGCCTCTTGTGTTTCTGACCTCTCTCTTTATATCACCTGAATCAAACAATGTATCTGGTCAGTTGGTCTCTCAAATGCACCTGATCAAATTTTCTAAACTAGAAGACAGGGTAGATGGGACCTGTTCTGTCCTGACTATATGGGATACACCCTAGACTACTGGAAGGATTTGAGAATGGTGTGTTTTATGATACTGTTAGTTAAGGACATCAAATACGTGTATACATGTTTGGATACATAATACTCAGATTTTTTCTATTTTGGAGGATACCTGATGTAACTATGATTACAGAGAATGTTTTTGTAATGATTAGGCTACCTGCGACTGTTGATGCGCTCAAACACTGTGAACGAGCAGGACCTTGAGCTGAACCAAAGGCTCGATGCGATTAAATGAAGCTGGCTGCGGTTGCTGAATTCAAAGGTGAGATGGGAAAAAATCTTGGATGTGCATGCCCATTTCAAGGCGGAAAAGCCCAACGAATTTGTATTATTGGATTCGCCAAGTGGAGCACAGAGACAAAGGTCGTTTCTCAATATGCTTTCTCTGGCATTCTCATGTGTTCGTGACACGTCATTAGCCTCAGCCCAAGCACTGTTCCAATTGTCGAGAACTCCAGACCGAGAATGCACCAAATCCCTGGATGTTGTTCTCGCTCCGCCCTCTTTATCGAGTATGCATCAGAGCAGACTTGTCAAAGTCTTGAGGTTGACAGCTGTCCCAGCATGCACTGAGGCAGCAGCAGCTTTCAATGGAGTGCTCTATTGAAACTTAAAAGTTCTCTTTCTGTTGCTGTTGTTCAATAAAAGCAAGTTTTAAGATAATTTGAGGCAAGAATATTATAATTTAAAGTGATGGAGGAAACAGTGTACAATGATGTCAAAACATTTGATAGTTGTTTTTTTTATTTGAATGAATTTATTGTACAAATAAATCAAACCATGATTTAAACAATGATTTGAGAAAAGTTGACTGCCTAGAGGTGGAAAATCCAATACTTTTCCATCTGTTTTTGACATTTGAAGATCCCTTCTTTGTTTCTGACTTTAAAGGAAATTAATCTAAATATGAAAATGTTTTGATTAATAGAAGCAAAAAATTAGTTGTCATAATAGTTTAAATCCTTATGTAACCACGTTTAACATTTAATTAATTAATTTAATTTTACAGAACTGATCATTTTATTGACATAATAGTACATGTAAAACAAAAAAAAGTATGACAGAAAATATTTCTCTTGTAATAAAGGTTTACAGTTATATGCAAAAGTACACTTTATGCAATAATTGGCTGAGTGACTTACAACTAATGTTAAAAACCTGTCTGAAAGTTATATTTAACTTTTTCCTTCACCATAAAAGATGCAAAAAGTACAGAAAAAGAACAAATATGAGATGTCTTAAACATTTGCAAAAATCTAATTTTATAGAATGAATAATTTTGGCAAACAACTACACTGAAGCCATGTGCTTAAGTTTTGTGACACACGAGCACAAAAAATGGAAAAAAAAAACTTAAATAATGATGCTTCCCCTGTTTTTTTTCTGCTTGTAGTTTTGACTTGTTACAAAATCTAGGTCTAGGTTTTTATAACTATGTTTTACCATGTAAGACTCCCTAAGCATTGTAGGGAATGTGTTTATCATGATACCTTCACACCTAAAGAAATACCGTTATACCTACATCTACACAAATATATTGCAATTTTCTAGACTCACCTGTCCCACCAGACACAGAAAAATGGTGTAGATTACATCATTTATTGCCAGCGGTATGACTGGAAAGTCGATTTTGGCTGTCGGAAAATTCACTAGAAATGGCTTGATGAACTCATCACATATTTGCATGTTGTAATTTGTTGATCCTGTTGTAGGGGACAAAGGTGATCGAAATATACTAAATATGTTTGAAATAAAAAATGTAATCTATCAATTACTTTTAAGTATTTAATAATATTTTTCCTTAACAGGAGACAGTTTCATGTAAGACAAATGGTACGTGCAGAAACTAGACGTTTTCTGATCCTTATGCAAAGCTAATGCAATTGATCTGTGAAGAAATGTTCATATGTTTTATTTAATTACTATAGGTGCTTTTAAACAATGAGGGAGAAGCGATGAAGTTTGTTGGATCCATAATTGTAGCTGTGGTGGGATGCTATCGTTTCAGATTGTACCACTGAGATGTTTGTGAGAAGTTTGTATCATTATTTTAAGTTTTAGAGCACATCAGCCCAGGTCTGAAGTTCTTACACTGGCTCCATGTTTATAACAGAACATACTTTAACATCCTTCTTTTAGTCTATAAATAACCAAGGCATCAACACCAAAACACATACAGTAACACATTTGTTGTCAATGTAACAACCTCACAGACCACCCAGGTCTTCTAGTTACAGCCTACTGTTTATACCCAGAACTAAAACCAAACATGGAGAAGAAGCATTTAGTTCCTGTGCTTTTCTGGAAAAAAACTTCCAGGAGACTTTAAAAGTGCTGAAAGGTAAAAACCCATTTGTTTAGAACTGCCTTTTATTGTTGAAAAGTGGTCCAACTGTTTTTGTTTTACTACCCACTTGTATAGTGCTTTTATCTTCATTTGCTTTTATTTGGCTTTTATTTTATTGTTTAATTCATGTAAAGCACTTACAATTGTCCTTGTAACGAATTGTGCTATATGAATAAACCTACCATGCCTTGTCTTGCTGGACTATTTGAACTTTACTTGACATTTCTGAAAAAAAACAACAACAAAAAAACTTATCATGTGTGTACCAGAAAAAAAAAAACCTTTGCCTTTTATTTCTACATTATTAACCATATCTATTCCAAACCATAAAGTCAGTTGTAAAAATATTTTTTTTATACTTAAAAATACATTTAGAATAAACGAAAAAAGGGAACTATTGACAGCACGGTTTCACAACTTTATAGTCAGTTTATATAAAAAGGAAGAGAATGTATCATTCTCATTTTTACCCACAGGTTTTTGGTCTGCTTCTTAAAATAAAATTATGTAACACTGGATGTTGCCATTCTAGGGTTTCTTTAAAGACAAAAAATATTTTTAGTGCCGTAAATTATGGAGTTACGATTACCTATCTCCACAATTTGCAATAACTCTCATCTGAGGAATGACCTGCTGATGGTTCACTGTCCTCTGGAAAGGAAAATAATAATGTTTGGGTTATGGTTGTGGCACAGCATACAGTTTACATGAGAAAACAAGTCCAAACAAGTGGACAGGGCTGAAGTTAGTTTTCAATTGTTTTTCTTTAAGAAGTTGAGTAGAAAAAATATTGCTACTACTTTCAATACTAAGGTAAGTGATGTAATACAGAGATGTTATACGTTGTCAACTAGTTGCTGTTTACATTCCTCTATGTCTCCTGCTTTGAGTGGTGCAATTCTTTCCACTTGCACCACTCAAGCCTAACCTCATCAACAGTCTTCCCTTCCACCTGTCTCCCAGCCTTTATAAAAAGACCTAAAACTTGTTGAGAGTCCTAGATTATTGAAAGCTCTCAGTTAGTAAATATCCATTGTTCCTTCTCTACATAATTACCTGATTCTTACCATTTCTGCCTCACAGTTCACTTGTGCTTGCTGGACCTTAAAAACCTTTTGATCACTGGATGATGACTTTAATAGTTAATCACATCCTACATGACATGATTGGGCAATTTATCTTAATCTATCTTGATAACCCTAAATGATAGGTTATCTAAGATGGTCCACCTCATTCACTTAAGGAAACTCCCATCTGCTAAGGAGATGGGACATGATCATGATCAGGGAGGTCTCCATGATCTCCCTGCTGGCTCTGTGTCAGATCGAGGTCCTTAATTTATCTCTAATTTTTGGAGGGAATTCTACTCTATGTGGGGAATCACTTTCAGCTTGTCCTCTTGTTTCCGCCCTCAAACAAATAGTCAAACAGAGAAGGCAAACCAGGAGGTTGAGACCAAGCTTCGTATGCTGTGTGATTCAAACTTGTTGCCCGTGCTTGAATATTGAAAGCTCTCAGCTAGTAAATATATCTATTGTTCCTTCTGACCCTGAATTTTGGGTCTGTTTATTTTATAACACCCTGCTTTGGAGTTGCCTTTACATGCTGAACCTTACAAAGCCTTTTGATCTCTGGATATTTACCATGTCTATGTCTCCTGACCAACGCCTTGGCTTGACCCCTCCATGTGTCTGACCCCTCTCTCTGTGCCGTGACTCCAGATTTTAGCCTCCTCCTCAGACCTTCTGCACAACTCAGTTTTTTTGGATCCGGACCTTTTTGTGTTTCTGTACCTTGTTGTGCCATATGCTATGATCATGGTCTTTGGACATTGGGAACCAGTGTCCATATTTCATCTTGACATGATGACCAGTGGGAAACATACAGGTGCTGGTCATAAAATTAGAATATCATGAAAAAGTAGATTGATTTCAGTAATTCCATTTAAAAAGTGAAACTTGTATATTATATTCATACATTACATACAAACTCATATATTTCAGATGTTTATTTTGTTTAATTTTGATGATTACAAATGACAACAAATGAAAATCTCAAATTCATCATATCAGAAAATTAGAATATTGTGAAAAGGTTCAAAATTGATGGCCCCTGGTGCCACACTCTAATCAGCTAATTAACTCAAACCACCTGCAAAAGCCTTTAAATGGTCTTTCAGTCTAGTTCTATAGGCTACACAATCATGGGGAAGACTGCTGACTTGACAGTTGTCCAAAAGACGACCATCGACACCTTGCACAAGGAGGGCAAGACACAAAAGGTCATCGCTAAAGAGGCTGGCTGTTCACAGAGCTCAGTGTCCAAGCACATTAATAGAGAGGCGAAGGGAAGGAAAAGATGTGGTCGAAAAAAGTGTACAAGCAAGAGAGATAACCGCACCCTGGAGAGGATTGTGAAACAAAACCCATTCAAAAATGTGGGGGAGATTCACAAAGAGTGGACTGCAGCTGGAGTGAGTGCTTCAAGAACCACCACACACAGACGTATGAAAGACATGGGTTTCTGCTGTCGCATTCCTTGTGTCAAGCCACTCTTGAACCACAGACAGCGTCAGAAGCGTCTTGCCTGGGCTAAAGAGAAACAGGACTGGACTGCTGGTGAGTGGTCCAAAGTCATGTTCTCTGATGAAAGTAAATTTTGCATTTCCTTTGGAAATCAAGGTCCCAGAGTCTGGAGGAAAAGAAGAGAGGCACTTCATCCACGTTGCTTGAAGTCCAGTGTAAAGTTTCCACAGTCAGTGATGGTTTGGGGTGCCATGTCATCTGCTGGTGTTGGTCCATTGTGTTTTCTGAGGTCCAGGGTCAACGCAGCCACATACCAGGAAGTTTTAGAGCACTTCATGCTTCCTGCAGCTGACCAACTTTTTGGAGATGCAGATTTCATTTTCCAACAGGACTTGGCACCTGCACACAGTGCCAAAGCTACCAGTACCTGGTTGAAGGACCATGGTATCCCTGTTCTTAATTGGCCAGCAAACTCTCCTGACCTTAACCCCATAGAAAATCTATGGGGTATTGTGAAGAAGAAGATGCAATACACCAGACCCAACAATTCAGAAGAGCTAAAAGCCACTATTAGAGCAACCTGGGCTATCATAACACCTGAGCAGTGCCACAGACTGATCGACTCCATGCCACGCCGCATTGCTGCAGTAATACAGGCCAAAGGAGGCCCAACTAAATACTGAGTGCTGTACATGCTCATACTTTTCATGTTCATACTTTTCAGTTGGCCAAAATTTCTATAAATCCTTTGTTTTTATTGGTCTTCAGTAATATTCTAATTTTCTGATATGATGAATTTGAGATTTTCATTTGTTGTCATTTGTAATCATCAAAATTAAACAAAATAAACATCTGAAATATATGAGTTTGTATGTAATGTATGAATATAATATACAAGTTTCACTTTTTAAATGGAATTACTGAAATCAATCTACTTTTTCATGATATTCTAATTTTATGACCAGCACCTGTATAGCTTTTGTGAATAACAGCTTGGGGACTTTTGCAGCCCCCCCAATTCCAGCCAAGACCTCCACAGGCAAGTCACATGGCAGCCCACAGAGGTGTGAACAACCCCCCACCCCCCATCCCCGTGTGAGGACAGACAAAACCACAGAACATTTCTTCCTCTCATTCTTCCTCTCTTTGCCTCTTGCGCTCTGTGCCTCCTCTCCCTTGCCCATGAAGCTGGGGCTTTGGCCTGTTCTCCACCACAGTGGAGATGCGGGACCAAGGCGACCCAAATCTCCAGAATCATCAAGGATGTGTCATTGTGGTAACCTTTCAAAACCAAACTACTGCAAAACAGACCTTTTGCAATACATTTCTCTTGAGTTTCAGAACTTATAGAGCCAGACTGGAGAGAAGGCCTACCCTGTCTTGATGAATGACTGAGAAAAAAGAGGACCCCTGCTGTGTGAGACTGAGACAAAGAAACCCCTGGTTGTTGCTTCCCTGACTGCTGAGCTGCAGCTCAATGAAACTCAGGCCCCGTCCACACGAAGTCAAAACGAACACGAAACGCTAATATTTTCCAGAACGTTTGTCGTAAAGACGGAGACGTAAAATAAATGTGATCGTCCACACGAATGCATGAAAACGCTGCAAAATGTATGCCAGGCCTGTAAGTGGCGCTGTCGTGCCAAAACAAAAATAGGCGACGAAATGTTGGGCATGCGCACTAATATTTATACATGGTTGCCCTGCGAGTCCATTTTCGTGGTTAAGTCAAATTCAGGTGCTGAACTATGTCGTCTATATTGCTCTGTTCTTCCTGGAGTTATTCCAGAAGAAGAAGATTCTGTTGTAAGCCCGACAGCAGGGTGAGTAGCATTAGCAGCAACCATTCAACACAGTACGGCGCCATTGTTGTTGTGATACTGTGTCGCGCATGCGTGTTTAGAGGCGACGCTGAGACGCATGCGTGTGAAAAAAAAATGCAGTTAGAGCTTAAAGATGGAAACACGAAAACGGCGTTTCAAAATCTTCCCACTCTGAAGGCTGAATAAAAAAAAGATCGTTTACTGACCCCCGAAACCCCGGCTTCGTATGGATGAGAGGCTGGTTTGGTGAAAAATTTGTGCGTTTAGGCCAGGGTTCGGCTTCATGTGAACGGGGCCTCAAGCCCTCCAATGGACATGGAAAAAAAGGTTTGCAGGTCTGCCATGATTAGGGGCAGAACAAACAACATGCGTTTACTGTTGAGTAAAGACAATGCTAACAAAATGGACTGCATGCTACGCTATGCTACAGGAATATGTGTTGAGTTTAAACACTGATATAACATTAGTCTTCATGTGTTCCCCATATACTCTTTACATTTCCATTACCAAGAATTAGTCATTTAGGGGAATACGGATGTCTTTTCCCTGCTAGCTATTTCAAAGAGGGTAAAGAATCATTTGACTAAGGGTTATTGGTTCTTGATTAAGCAAATAAAATAAATAAAACATTATTTGGCCAAATAATGTTTTTTTCACCTCATAGATTTTTCATTGTGAATTGGTCTGAAAACATTCTAATTTCTTTAAATTAGTGAAAAGCTAATTTGATCATATCCCAAATTCTTCCAGATAAACTTTGGTTTCAAACACAAGATCCATCTTTAATTGCAATATGGTTTCCAACCTTGTTTCCCCTTCCTCTTTGTACATAGTTTAGTTTAGTTGAGTTTCACTATTCCTACTTGATAGTGTTAAACTGAAATATGTTTGACTTGGAGCTGCATGATTTTTGTTAATAAACTCTTATATTTTGAACAGAATTTGTGGTGAGTTTATTCTATGTATGTGCAGAATTAAATGTTTGACCATGATTAGAGCTCGAATCACTCTTTCATTTATTGTTCTAACACACAGGTAGTAGGGCGTGTGTTCATAAACAGTATATAACAGCTGAAATAATAAACCATTAAATAAGATATTTTACCAACCCTACTGGGGAGGGCAATATACATCTTAAAGTATCAGAAATATAAACTTCCAGCTGGCTGGGAATTGAAAAGAACATAAAATCACAACACCCTAAGAACAGTCTCTCCCTTGGAAATCCAAAGTTGTTTATCTTGTGTCTTGTTGAATTCAGTCTGATACTTTACAAAATAAGA
The DNA here is from genome assembly GCF_016077235.1 of Cyprinodon tularosa. NCBI lineage: Eukaryota > Metazoa > Chordata > Actinopteri > Cyprinodontiformes > Cyprinodontidae > Cyprinodon > Cyprinodon tularosa. The sequence continues at coordinate 1,923,263 of NW_024039352.1, forward strand.
CAAACACATGTTGCTTAGGAAAATTAAAATTAATACCTAATATGTAGTTTTAATAAGTATATATATATATATATATATATATATATATATATATATATATATATATATATATATATATTATTCCCATCTTTGTGACCATTGCATTTTGAATAATATCAGAGCCTTTTCTAATAAAGTTTTTCATATATGTATAAATCAAGCAACGCATCATATCAAAATCTGTAATAAATGGGGGGTAAATAAAATATTGCAGTAAGTTATAGTTTTTTTTTTCTAGTGAGTTGTTCTAGATGTAGATGCTATAGGCAACATAGGACCTTTTGTAGTCATCTGTCTTATACCAGATCTTATGAAGCATTTGACTAAAGACACCATGGTTTTGTAAAACAATATTCTGAACAGGATACTTACTGGTGTCCATAATGTTATTTATTTAAAGAAGAATTATTCTCTGTGAAATCAACTCTAGAGGTTCTAGAGGAGTTCATAGAACATTTTTTTTTTTTTCTAATGCTCTAACTCTAGTAGATTATGGCAGAAGAGATTACCCTCTCAACAGCAAACTAATAGGAGATGTGTAGCACCTTGGTGCAAACACTGTTATAAAGTTGCTCAATACAACACTTTGTAGACATGTTTTATTGTCACAGGGACTATGTTTTTGGATAAAAGCATTGGGTAAAAATACATAAGGAATTCCATTCACTAAACATCATTGTTATAAGTTGGAAAGTGTATGCACATTGTTTCAAGTGACAACGTTGGAAAAAGGGGCTTACATGTTTCCACTGTGGTTGTAGTGCAGTGAAAGTTTAAAATAAAAATTGGCCAATCAGTTTGCCAGAAATGGTTTACTCCCACTTTGCAGTTATATTAGAGGGCAGTGATCTTTGTTTCTTAGAGGGATGTTGCTACTATTGAAGGTCAATACAAAAAATGTTTTTTCATTTGTTTTATCCACTACTCTTCCTGAAATTGGGATGTAAGTATATATCTCTATTTATATATAAAGGTATATAATATATATAATCCTAAATTATCAGATTTTCACTTTAGCCTAAAATCCTTATATAGTTATCTAAACTAATAATATTTTTGGTGGGGTCTCTTTCTAGTTTGCTCAGAAGAATTTAGGTTTGAGATAAAAACCGTAACTGCTGGACAAAATGTCACCCTGACATGCCCTCGCCAGACCTCTGCTCACTACAAAGAAAATTTATACTGGATCCGCCTCGTTTCTGGAAACCTGCCTCAATTTCTTGGAGTATTATTTAACTTTATGGATGTTTCCAAGATTCCTCGCATTCAGACAAAACAAAATGGAGAACAATTTCTTCTTCATATAAATGAGGCTCAGCAAAATGACACTGGACTTTACTATTGTATTAAAGTCAGACAACTGGATTTCATATTTATCAGTGGAACATTTGTTAAAATTAAAGGTAAAAGTATTAAATGTTTAATAACAGTATATTATTCCTTATAAGTATACAATAAGTATACATTTTAGCCGTTTGTAAGTGGAAAATCCTATTTGTTTTTTATTTTGTTTTTCAGGAGAGGAATCAGATGTAAATGTTGTGCTTCAGAAGCAGCCATCTGCAACAGTTCATCCAGAAAACCCAGGGACTTTACAGTGTTCGGTTCTCTCTAAATCAGAGTGGTCAACATGTCCAGCTGATAACAGGGTGTACTGGTTCAGAGCTGGATCAGATGATTCTCATCCTAACTTTCTTTATCTACAAGGAATGAGTCCAGCTGAATGTGAGAGGAGTCCTGGGGTTCCCTCTGCACAGACATGTTTCTACAACTTTTCTGATATCTCTGATGCTGGGACCTTTTACTGTGCTGTGGCTGCATGTGGTCAGATATTATTTGGAAATGGAGCAAAAATGAAGGGTTCAACATATTTTTGCAAACAACAATTATGATTGAAAGGTTAGTGAACTATAATTTATAAAATAAACTTTTCTGATTTTTATTTTTTTTTTCTCTAGCTGCAAATGTTGAAGATTTGTCCAATATAGTTCTTTCTTCATTAATCTCCGCTTTGGGGATAAGTCTTGCTGTCATATCTTGTCTTATTTACAAAATTAAGAAGGAAACATGTTGCTGTTGCAAAGGTAATGCAATATTCTTACTTGTCCAAATCATAATTTTTTGGTTTGAGACTTTAATATGTCGTTTTTTCCCTCTGTAAATAGATCATGTCCCAGGCATTGGTGACAACAAAAGTCAGCAGGTAAGGTTGAAAATATTTTACTTTTCTCTTTTATTAAGATTAGCATATAATTTCATTTTATTTTAGAGGGAAGAGGACACTTTGGTTTATTCAGCACCAAAGTTCAACATGAACAAGGCAAAGAAAGCAAGAAGGGGGAATCTAAAACCAGCGCAGGAAGAGATGGTCTACGCAGATGTTAAAACTGTTTGATAGTTTATTTTTTCTATAGTTGTTATATAATTGTATTCCATATTAAAAACTGTAATATTTTTTTTTTTATTGTTAAATGTGCTGTATGTATTAATTTTTATATCTGGCTTTATGTGGACTAATTTAAGTGCAGAGGTCACTTTTGTGTTGTTTTTATTTATGAAATAAAGTCAGACCTATGTTGTGCAATTTAACCACAAGTTTATGAATATATTAAATACCAAGGAAGAAGTTATTGCTAATTAATAGGTCATTCAAATTAAGGGTAAAACCAATTAATAATTTTTAGTTGAATGAAGATAACTGTAATTTGACTATTCATCAGGGTTCTTAGTGTTGTCAGAAAATTTTGATTTCTCTTTTTTCATATATTAATTTATCCTATTCCCTACTATAAAAGTTTTCACTAGGTCTGTTTAACCTGCAAGGCCACACATTTCTCTGCATGAGGGTGTTTGTAGACCAGACATAGCTTCTTTCCAAAACAAGCCAGATTCTTTCTCAAGGTTTATTCATAACTTGTTACTGTTAAACACAGTGTCTGTAATTTGTTTTGACTCTGACTACTTTCCATTGTTGTAAGTAAGGGGGAACAAATGTTGCTCAGGCAGAGCGGGGCAGAATCCTGTGCCGTAAGGGCTGTAGGATAAACTGTTCACTCTTTGCAAAGATGTAATAAATAAAGTGCTGACTGAGTGAAATCCATGGATCTCCATTTATTTAAATAGGGTGAATAGTTTAATACTTTCCCACCACTACTTTTACAAAAAAGGTTGGATGACTGGATTAGCTGTTAAAATCCAATAGCCTCCATTTATTTACTAATTTGGACTATGACTATCAGCAGAGTTATGAATTACCAACCAATGAAATGGTCTCTGTTCATCACATGTTACTCAAATGAGGGTGGATCTGATCTGAGTGATAAATAGTTCAGTGAACAAAAATAACCACAAAAGACAGGCAGGCAGAATCAAACAGGGTTCGGGCAGGCTCGGAGTCAGGGGGCAGATCGGGTCGGAAACAGATAGGCGGTCAGGTTCTTCCTTTGATGCTGGATTATTCGTAGCTGGTTGGCTTGAGATAAGCTGGCACAGAGGACAGATCTGATGGGGTTTTTAAAGTGCTGGAAGCAGGTGACTCCAGTCAGAGCTGATTGCAGATGAGTGGAGCAGAGCAGGTGCGTGGACTCAGTGATCAGGCCAGAATCAGTGCAGAAACCATTACAGCAGGACAGCGGCCCTCGAGGACTGAGTTTGGGGAGGCCTGATATAAACTGTAAAACTCCCTGCATAATTATAATAAAGCAATTTATATGCATGAAACAAGTGGAGCGGTATGGCAATTGCCATACCGCTACACTTGTGAAAGTAAAATCTGTTGGGCTCCTTTTGGCATCAAGACAATTATTCTTATTGTCACAATGCCAGACAGGACACTGTAAAAAAAAAAAAAAAAAAAAAAAGAATGTGTTGCAGGACCAAACTTCACAAGAGAGACTGTATCATTCGAGACAGTGAGAACAGCTACAGTTGTATCCGAGAGGTCTGGCAGGTCAATGTCTTCTGCCTAACGAACATGACAGTAATTAGTTAATGAGTAGAGCAGTCAATGAAAAACACTACATGTGTATTTAATATGAAATACCAGTGAATGAAAAGTTCAGGTAAAATTTCCAAATATGACATTCTTGGAGAATTACTGTAGTACAGTATGATTTAATAGCTTTTCTGGTGGCTAGGAAGAAGGTTGTGGTTGTTGTCTTTTGGCAGTAACAGAGGGTTAAATAGAAAAAAATATATATATATATATATATAGAGAACACAAACTAAGAAAAAAGAGTGAAAGAGTACACACAGTTGAATCATAAACTTACATTCCAGGTCTTAAAAAATCCAGCAGCATCTTCACGCAGGAAGATGGGAAGTGCCTGCAGAGTAATTGTGTGTCTGCTGTTAACATCGACGTCTTTCTAGAAGACAGAGGGATTGTGGGTAATGGGAAGACAGAATTGCAGAATAAGCAGAATATTAATCATATGCATATATTAAATAATACTATAGTACAAATTGTCATGAGGTAGGAAATGTTACATACAAGGAGATCATAGGTCCTGAAGATGTTTCTTAGCAATTCAGAAGTTTTGCCAGTGCGGGCCGCTTTCTCACGGTACATCGTCATTAGCCGTGGCATGTACTTATCAAATGCAGGATAAAATGTACTCTTTAAATTTATACTTGTTATGCGATGGAATTCTGCACAAATCTGAAAATGCAAAAAGAAAATTAGTCACAATGTCATTAAGTTATATATTGCTGCAGCATGGCATCACTACCCATAGGTCAAACTATGCTAAAATCGTTGCACTTCCTCACAACTGGGTGTGTGTTTTAGACCACTTCCTGAGGGGTGGCTACACTGCTAAATATTATTGGCTGTAGAGCATGTCCGATTCTGATGACGGTAACTGCTACAGGTATCTTTAGTGAGGATAAGTCTGTTCCTTAAAGCAACATTAAAGCACTTTTATTTGTTTATCCAGCACCTACTTTGCAAATAACAATGTCCACAGATAGGGTAGAGTATGTTGCATGATTTTATGAAAGTATGATGTATTGCAACATCGAAGCAAATAATCAAATTAGTAGTTTCTTACGTCTCATTCCATCGAACTACAGATCCGCTACCCGATCTGGTAAATTTACATAGTGCGGTTATAGCCGATAGAGGCCCGCGAAGCGAATGCAGAAGTGCCGTTCACCCTGTTATGAGTTGATGAAGCACTGAAATTGTTTTGGAAACATTATTTTAAGTTAGAAAAAACTTTAGTGTTGCTTTAACAACAGAAACATTATGCAAATGCTGAAACATGTTTCACTTTCAATCCATTATGGCAAAAATAGGGGGTCAACAATCCCAACAGTGTCCCGTTTTTTAAGGGTTGTATCAGCGATTGTGGGTGACGTCACTTCTGTTGGGTGTTTGAAGCGAGATCGCAAACAAACCAAGCTAGCTTGTAGTGCATCATGGAAAAAAAACGCTGCCCTCCTTCAGTTCAGACTTTGCGTGCAGCCATGCATATGAGCGCTAAACCACAAAACACCCACTCCCTGTCGGTGATTGGTTGGAACACTATTTATTTTGGTTTTGAGCTGTTGGTAGCACCAATTGTTTTTGTGTACAGATCTGGGAGCCTAGGCTGACTATAGAGAAGTTTTTTTTTTGATGGCCTGCTTATAGGGCAGCTAGCGGATCGTGAGGAAGATTAGATCAATGTGATTATTTTTGGGCCTGTAATCGCTGATACAACCTTTAAGATTGGATACTCAGTTAAAAGGATAGTGCATGGGTGAAAAGCCAAATTTTACCTATTGGGGCACTAAAGCCCTTCAGTGGCAAAAAGGCAATTTGGTGAAATTAATCATATGACTGACCCATCAGTGGGGTCAGTCATATGATTGGTGAAAATGTGATAGCTAAGGTAGCCCCCCATTAGAGTGCAACTTACGGTTATCTAACTATACGGTCATATGAATTACCACAGACTTCAAGTGCAGTGAAGAGATGAATAATAAGAAGAAGTAGAATACAGTGGGGCAAAAAAGTATTTAGTCAGCCACCAATAGTGCAAGTTCTCCCACCTAAAGCATGATGTTTCCACCCCCATGCTTCACTGTAGGTATGGTGTTCTTTGGATGCAACTCAGCATTCTCTCTCCTCCAAACACGACGAGTAGAGTCTTTACCAAAAAGTTCTATTTTGGTTTCATCTGACCATATGATATTCTTCCAGTCATCGTCTGGATCATCCAAATGCTCTCTAGCAAACTTGAGACGGGCCTTGACATGTACTGGCTTAAGCAGGGGGACACGTCTGGCACTGCAGGATTTGAGTCCCTGGCGGCGTAGTGTGTTACTGATGGTAGCCTTTGTTACTTTGGTCCCAGCTCTCTGCAGGTCATTCACTAGGTCCCCCCGTGTGGTTCTGGGTTTTTTACTCACCGTTCTTGTGATCATTTTGACCCCACGGGGTGAGATCTTGCGTGGAGCCCCAGATCGAGGAAGATTATCAGTGGTCTTGTATGTTTTCTATTTTCTAATAATTGATCCCACAGTTGATTTCTTCACACCAAGCTGTTTACCTATTGCAGATTCAGACTTCCCAGCCTGGTGCAGGTCTATAATTTTGTTTCGGGTGTCCTTTGACAGCTCTCTAGTTTTGGCCATGGTGGAGTTTAGAGTGTGACTGTTTGAGGTTGTGGACAGGTGTCTTTTATACTGATAACGGGTTCAAACAGGTGCCATTAATGAAGGTAACGAGTGGAGGACAGAGGAGCCTCTTACAGAAGAAGTTACTGGTCTTTGAGAGCCAGGAATCTTGCTTGTTTGTAACTGACCAAATACTTATTTTCCACCATATTTTGCAAATAAATTCTTAAAAAATCAGACAATGTGATTTTCTGGATTTTTTTTTTCTCATTTTGTCTCTCATAGTTGAGGTATATCTATGATGAAAATAACCGGCCTCTCTCATCTTTTAAAGTGGGAGAACTTGCACTATTGGTGGCTGACTAAATACTTTTTTGCCCCACTGTACATAAAAACACAGTGAGTGCATTCCCAGCTTTGCTCCTAGGCCCCCAATTAAGCAAACCAGATATAATATGTAAATAACTTCAAATTACTTGTGACTCCATTCAAAGAGCAGGCCAATTTTCCAGGACTTCACTCACAGGTTGTGACGGGTTGTCCACAATAATGTGCTTTCTGCGCAGTGCAAACGTAGTGTTCATCAGTGTGGTGTTCCAGACACCGAAATTAATGAACCGCCGATTTTGATGTGTTAAGACACTTTTGGTTTAAGTAGGCTCCTGTGTGTGTTGGAGGCTGTTTGTTATTGTGAATCTAAAGTTAAGGTAAATATAACAGTTCGCCAGTGGGGGCACTCTGACAGTGCGCTAGAGAGTGGTGAGCTGTGCCTTAGAAGAAGAAGAAAGTTCCCTGTTGATAATAAATGTTGCTATGTGCTAACTTCCAGTTATCTACTTGAATATTTCTTTTCATTTTGACCCGGTGTATCATACACAACAGAATTTTGGCGACGAGGATGGGATTGTTCAAGTTGGAAGGCACAGAGTTCGCAGACGGCGTGGTTCCATAGAGGCAACACGGGACAGAAAGCTGAGCGTTTTGGGTGAAAAGGAACTGCAGAACCGGAGCTAAAAGGATGGCGTTTGGAAAGCCAGAAGATTATCACTTCGAGGAAAGTGAGGAAAGTTTCGACAACTACCGCGAGCGTCTCGGGCAGTATTTTGCTGCAAATGACCTGGACACTAAAGAGGAGAAAACTAAGTCGGTGTTTCTCACGGTGGTGGGGAAAAGATCCCATAGCTTGCTGATGGATCTGTGTGCGCCTGATAAACCGTCAGAGAAAAGCTACGAAGAGTTGGTAGAATTGCTGCAGAAGCACTACGTACCAAAGACTAACTTTATTGCAGAAAGGTGCAAGTTTCACAGAAGAAACCAAAAGGATAACGGAACCATCAGTGAGTACGTTGCTAGTTTACGAAAGTTAGCAGCTACATGTAAATTTGGGGCTTTCTTAGATGAAGCGCTGCGGGATAGATTCGTCTGTGGCGTAAAGAGTAGTGAATTAAGAGATCGACTGCTCAGTACCGCGCACACTAAAGACTTGACCCTGCCACTGGCTGTAGAAATGGCACTCTCTTTTGAGGTAACTAAGGACAGCGCACAGCAATTTTCACAGAAAGCTTTCAAGGCTCATGTAGTGGAAAAGAAAGCTAAAGCAAAATACCACGAAGCTGAGAAAAATGCAGCTGCCGGGAAACCCTGTTATCGTTGCGGTGGAAAAAATCACAACCCGAATGACTGCAGGTTTAAAGACAGCGAGTGCCATGAGTGTAAAAAAAAAGGACACATAGCCAGAGCCTGTCGCACACGCAAAGAAGGAGGCCGTTCGAGCACGACCAGGGGAACCATGCATCTGGATATGGAGAAGAGGGGATCCAGCGCTCTCAAGCAGCAACCCTGTCAGGATGCCAGCGCTCTCCAGCAGCAGGATGTCGGCAGCTGGCCCGGTCCACAGCATGGTGCGCCTCAGCATGCAGAGCCAGGCAATAGGCACGAGCTTAAGGGGGATCCAGGCGACACCCAATTTCTGTCACAGCAAGTCAGAGAAGATGGAGCAGCCAGTGAGGAAGTGGTTCGGTGCGGGATGGAAGCTGCCCCGAATTTTGACACTGTTCCAGATCTGACATTAGACAGTCCTGATTTTGGTCTGTTTGAAATGAACACAGGTAATGGTGACGTTGTAAAACCTTATTATGTGTATGTCAGTGTAAATGGTTCCAGAGTGAAGATGGAATTAGACACTGGTGCTGCAGTGTCAGTAATATCTGAAAATTTGTATAAGCGCAGATTTAAATCAGTCAAACTTAGTCCAGCAAATTGCGTACTTAAGACGTACAGCCAAGAGTCATTACAGCTGATGGGTAAATTTGTGGCCAAAGTAAAGTGCCAAGAAACAACAAAAAAACTAGAACTACTTGTAGTAAAAGGAAGAGGTTCTGCTTTGATGGGTAGAGACTGGATTAGCCAGTTGAAGCTAGACTGGTCACAGGTTAATAGAGTGGCTCCAGAAACAGTGGAAGATGTTTGTGCTCAGTATGCATCAGTGTTCAACCCTGAGCTAGGCAAATTAAAGGGTATTAAAGCTAAGCTACACGTTGCTCCAGAAGCGGTGCCCAAGTTCCATAAACCCAGAAATGTTCCTTACGCATTAAGAGAAGCTGTGGAAAGGGAACTGACTAAATTGGAGGCAGAAGGAGTTATTTTACCCACTAATTACAGTGAGTGGGCTGCCCCAATAGTGTGTATACCTAAGAAGGATGACAGTGTGAGATTATGTGGAGACTACAAGGTCACCATAAATCCATGGTTAAAGGAATAGTACACCCAAAACATGATTAGCCTTCATTTTCTACTCACCCCCATGCTGAACAACACTCTGGAGTACTTTTTTGATATCTCAAATGCATCTGGAGATCTGGGAGGCTTCTTGCTGTCTGCTGACATTCAAATAATGGAGGTCTATGCTGACCGAGACAGAAAGGTCCATAAAAGTCCACAAAAAACGTTTCAATATTCCTTCATACTGCTCGTCCAATGTATTCCCAGTGTCCTGAGTGGGTAGCATCCAGAATTTACTCGAAACAAAGTCATTTAGAATGTTTTTAGAGCATAAACAGTAGTGTATAGGATTTCCTGAAAGCGCGCACATGCGCGCTCACGACGCTACGGAAGCCGGCAGACCAAACCAGCGCATTCAGCTCGGCAAAGAACTCATGCTCTTCCTCAACACTGAAGTCCTCAGACATTTTTCTTTCGTTGTTTCTTTCTTTGCACAGGTAAACAGCACATTTCTTCTTCTACGCTTGCATTATTGGCAGAGCAGACGCTGAATGCGCACTTTCATCTGGTTTGGTCTGCCGGCTTCCGTAGCCTCGTGAGCGCGCATGTGCGCGCTTTCAGGAAATCCTATACACTACTGTTTATGCTCTAAAAACATTCTAGATGACTTCGTTTCGAGTAAATTCTGGATGCTACCCACTCAGGACACTTGGAATACATTGGGCGAGCAGTATGGAGGAATATTGACACGTTTTTTGTGGACTTTTATGGACCTTTCTGTCTCGGTCACCATAGACCTCCATTATTTGAATGTCAGCAGACAGCAAGAAGCCTCCCAGATCTCCAGATGCATTTGAGATATCAAAAAAGTACTCCAGAGTGTTGTTCAGCATGGGGGTGAGTAGAAAATGAAGGCTAATCATGTTTTGGGTGTACTATTCCTTTAAACGTGGATCAGTATCCACTCCCCGAAACACAAGATCTGTTTGCAAAATTAGCAGGAGGTCAGAAATTTACCAAACTAGACTTATCCCAGGCTTACCAGCAAGTCCAGTTAGAGGAAAGCTCTAGGTGTTACCTGACCATAAACACTCACAAAGGGCTGTATCAATACAACCGGTTACCTTATGGTGTTGCAAGTTCTCCTGCAATTTTCCAGAAAATAATGGATCAAGTACTTCAGGGTATGGATGGAGTAATCTGCTATCTGGATGATATTTTGATAACTGGTAAAGATGCAGAAACCCACCTGACTAACTTAAAAGAAGTCCTTAAGAGGCTCGAAAGCTACAATCTCAGGGTAAAGCGAGAAAAATGTGAGTTCCTGCAAGACAGTGTTTCATATTTAGGACATGTCATTGATTCCACCGGCATTCATCCTATGAAAGAAAAGACAACTGCCATTCAGAGGGCTCCAGTTCCCAGTAATGTAACTGAACTTAGGTCATTCTTAGCTCTGTTAAACTACTACGGGAAGTTTATACCAAACTTATCGACTCTGATCCAGCCAATGACAGCGTTGCTGCACAAAGATGCAGAGTGGATTTGGTCAGAAAGTTGTCAAAATGCCTTTGAGAATGCAAAGAAGGCTCTTTTAATCTGACAAAATCTTGGTACATTTTGATGCCGAGTTACCAATTATCTTAGCATGCGATGCGTCTCCTTATGGAGTCGGTGCTGTAATCAGTCACCAAATGAAAGATGGAAGCGAAAGACCGATTGCATTTGCATCAAGAACTTTAACTAAGACCAAACAAAATTACTCTTAGATTGAAAAAGACAAACTTGGTTTAGTGTTTGGCGTTATGAAGTTTCATGACTACCTTTATGGAAGGAAATTCATTTTGGCGATGGACCACAAACCATTGTTAAAAATCTTGGGACCAAAAACAGGTGTACCTACTCTAGCTGCTGCTAGATTGCAAAGGTGGGCTCTAATTCTAGCTGCATACAAGTATGAGATTCAGTACAAAAGATCTGAGCAACACAGTAAGGCAGATGCTTTATCCAGGCTACCGATGAAACCAAGAGTGGATGTGGCGTCAAACCCTATTTACAGAGTATCTTACCATGATGAGTTACCTATCACGGCAAGGGAGATAGCAAAAGAAACAGAAAAAGATTCCGTACTAAAGGTGGTAAAACAGTTGGTGTTAACTGGCTGGCCTAAACATGTACAGGATGAGTGGCTGAAGCCATATTTCCAGAGACGATTTGAGCTTACTGTTGAAGACGATTGTCTGCTGTGGGGCTTAGGAGTGGTTGTTCCTAAGAAATTAAGGGACCAGTTGATTTCTGAACTGCATGAACACCACTGGGGAATAGTGAAGATGAAATCCCTTGCCAGAAGTTTATTCTGGTGGCCAACAGTAGATGAGTGCATTGAACAGGAAGTCAGTGAGTGTACTATTTGTCAAAAGCAGCGTAGTATGCCTTGTACTGCGCCAGTGCATAAATGAAAATGGGCTGCCAGCCCCTGGGAGAGAATCCATCTTGACTTTGCAGAGGACCACAAGCAGATGTTTCTGGTAGTTATGGATGCTTATGCTAGATGGCCAGAGATTATTCCTATGCATACTACTACTTCTGTTAAAACAATTGAAGCATTGAGAAATTTGTTTGCTGCTTACGGGTTACCGAAAGAAGTTGTAACAGATAACGGTCCTCACTTTGTTTCGCAAGAGTTTGAGTACTTCCTAAAGAAAATTGGAGTGCAGCACATTAAGTCACCTGCGTACCACCCTGCCAGCAACGGATTAGCAGAGCGCTTAGTTCAAAACCTTAAGAAATCGCTAGCAAAGAATCGAGCCATAGGTGGTATGTCGCTTGAGCACTGTGTTGCAAATTTTCTTTTAGGGTACCGAAACACGCCCCATACCACTACAGGAAAAACTCCTGCGGAGTTATTTCTAAAAAGACAGGTTCGAACGAGATTGTCACTGATCAGACCCCAGTTCTCTCAGAGAATGCAAAACAAAACAGAACCACTGCTTCCACGTGTTAGAGTTTTCACAGTAGGTCAACCTGTATTGGGTAAGAATTACAGGGGAGGGGAGAAGTGGTTGAATGGAGTTATAAGAGAAATCCTGGGTCCTGTAACTTACAGTGTGGAAGTGAATGGGAAGTGTGTTAAAAAAACATGTAAATCAGATGCTGGGAGTAAATGGAAATCCAGCTCAGTGGACACAAACAGACTCTTGTACTGGAAATTTTTGGAATGATGATGTTTTTGATACAACCAAAGGTGTGGATCAACCGATGGAAGAAGAAACTGTTGGAAATCAACCAATGGACTTGCCATCATCTACAGTTGAAAGTAACACACGCCCAGTGAGAAACCGGCGTCCTCCTGATAGACTGAACTTGAAACTACAACTCTAAATGAGGGTTTAAAAACAGAAAAGTGTTTTTTTTTTTTTTTTCAGTTATATTGTTAAAAAAAAAAACAAAAAAACAAATGTTATTGTTTGAGAAGTATTGATTTTACAGGGAAGTAGCTGTGGTGTTCCAGACACCGAAATTAAAGAACTGCCGGGTTTGATGTGTTAAGACACTTTTGGTTTAAGTAGGCTCCTGTGTGTGTTGGAGGCTGTTTGTTATTGTGAATCTAAAGTTAAGGTAAATATAACAGTTCGCCAGTGGGGGCGCTCTGACAGTGCACTAGAGAGTGGTGAGCTGTGCCTTAGAAGAAGAAGAAAGTTTCCTGTTGATAATAAATGTTGCTATGTGCTAACTTCCATTTATCTACTTGAATATTTCTTTTCATTTTGACCCGGTGTATCATACAAAACAATCAGCCTATCAATTAAAACTGGATCTGTCTCGGCCCTTGACATTTCTTCAAGAAGCTGCAGTCTGAACTGTTCAGAACTAGTGGCATTTTCTCCTTTGGGGAAGTTTGGCAAGTAATTTAGCTCAGCTCTGCAAGCTTTTTTTATGTTTGCATGGGATGCTGCTCCATTAGGGTTAGACTGGCTTATTTTGCCTGAGTTAACTGCTACCTCTAGACACCCAGCTCTACTCAACTTGTGACGGTAGTTACCCATTTTAAAAGTTAAGCTGGTCTGCCAAGCCAACCAACCACAATCACTCCCATGCTGTTTTAGGCAAGGGTGCTTGCTCACTAATGCCTCTGCAGCTTTTGCCAATACGTCTTGACCGGCTTAGGCATTGAAACTAAAAATGACCTCAGCCATTTTTTCTAAAACATTATGTTTCTGCCCTTTTGTGAGTTTTATGGGTGTTTGTGTGGCATAATATGCAGTGTTACCTGCCTCCAGTATGTGTTCCACATCATAAGAAAATGTTGGAACTGGGAACTCATTGGGCCGTCTCTGAGTGCGTTCCTAGGTTTGGGTAGTGACTTATGTGGGAGGGGAGTCATTTGAATTGTCTGGTCTTATTATCCTGACCACGGCCTTTGAGGGCAACTCTGACATCTCTGTCAAGACGCAGAGTTCTCCATCAAAGTCAGGGTCTTCATATTGAAGAGTAAAATGGCCTTCTAAGTGAAACCTCTCTTGCAAAAATGACATCAGTTCATCTAATGTGGATGGTCTGGTTGGTAAGATGACCTTGTGAGCTGTGTCTGCATTAATATAGACCCTTAGCAACAAACCAGGGGTTGTGCCATCTAAAAAAATAAAATAAAAATAAAAAGTAAAATTAATTTGTAATTCTCAATTACCAAAACATGAGTATTATGTTATGTGCAAAATGCAGTACCTTTGCTCTTGCTTAGGTGTGCTTAGGCGTGTCTGTCAACGAGAGATAAATCTCCTCGGTGTCAAGAACACTCTTCCTGAAATATTGTATGCAGAAAGAGTATGTGAGTCATTGAAATCATTGACAGTGTGCACAGAGATGTTACCTGGCCATAACTCATATGCCCTTAAGTGTTCAACATAATCTGACTTCTGCTGCCTGCAAATTAAGACAACATCACTGTGGATCAAAATAATTGTGTCAATCTTACAAAACTGAGGCAGTCCTGCTTCAAAACCAACTGAAACATATGACCCAGTGCAGAAAGCAGTACCATCAATTATGATCTGTTCTGTGCTGTCAACTGTAGGCCTGTCAGTCCTTTCAGTTACAAACTGCTTGGCAACTTCAGGTAATTGAGAAACCAACACAGTGGAAAAGAGTGAAGTGTGTTGATATGGTTTGAAAAAGGATGGAGAACTGAGGTGGTAGGCCATCATGTACTGATGTCTCCTTGCGAGTGTCAAGAGAACATTTTTTAAGTTTTGAGCATCATGAACAACCCGCTTAAAAAAGCGATGTTTTCCCTCAAATCTCATTGTCCACAGGTTGACAAGTGGTCCGAAACGTCTGATGAGTTCAGGATAGTGTTCAATGTACAGTAATGGTGCTTGGGCTTGAGAGTAAACTGTGGAAAGACCTCACTGAGAACCTGTCTGTGATCAGTGATTTTGCTCTGTAAGTAGCAAATAGTTTCTTCTGTGAATATAGGGGACAGGGACAATTCCACAATGTCTTTCAAATCCATTAACACCTCCCAGGCATAATCACCCTCTGGTACTAGACTTCCAATAAGGAAGGGCAAAAGGCGAATCAAAGCAGCATTTTCATGTGCATAGCCACCGATAGTCTTTTTTGCCATGAAAGTCTTTGGTATCGGTTTTGGTTTGTCAAACTTGTCAGTGCCTTTGTATGGGAATGTGCATATTTTTGTGTTTAAAAAGTCAAGTGTAAAATACTTGAGGCGAATCATCTCCTGCAAGCATAATGCCAACTCCACTGGCACAATGCCCTCAAGGAGGTCATGAAGAATGTCTGGTGGGAAACCTGTGATGGGGTGAAAATGTCTAAGGCTTTGTCAAAAGACACAATCTGCCTTCACCCCACACTCAGGTGTGCCATCACCACACAACACATTTTGGACATTCAAGTCATGGCTAGTCATGGTTCTCATATTGAAAGTCCCATCTGCCACCTCATGACTCTGAATCAGACTTGTTGTGGCCACACACCACCTACATACATGCCCCGCTTTGAAGGACTTGACAAAGCCTGCAAGTGCACGTGCAGCCAGGTTATCAGCAGCAAGACAGAGAACAGTGCCTTTAATACATTTCCCAAGAGCCTCTATGAACACTCTTCTAATATCCGAATATCTTTAATTAGCGGCCCAAGTACTCGATCATAGCCATAACTCTCGACATCAGATACTTTGCACAGGACTGCAAGCTGTATCACATGTAGAGCTGATCGATATTTGGTTGGTAGATCAGCAAAAACCCAGTAAACTGCACGAAGTTTGTGATTTTTCCTAGAATTTTCCTAGAAGTACCTAGTGGGTTGGCAGTATAGCTTGCATTTTCAAAAATACAGTGGTTAAATTATTATGCAGCTGATCTTTCAACTGTCTACTATCACACTAACTATCGTCAACATCCAAATCAGAATGAGAAGGGCCCTCATCAACTGGCTCTGCACCATGTTGACCCTGAGAACTCTCATCATCTGCACGGGCCACATCATCAAACTGTACATTAATCTCATGCCAATGTGCTCTACCCTTGTGTGCATTGAAGGAAGAATACACATTAGTCCTATAACCACAGCCTTTGTAAGGACATGCGACCATTTCATTGGTTCTCAAATGGCCTCTTAAATGGGCAAATAATGTTCTCTCTGAAAAAGGTTTTTTTAAATTACATAGGCAACATGTAAACACAAGATTAACTCCTTTACGCTCCTGATATGCAACCTCCTGCTCTGTCTTTCTATGAAATCGTGAGAGATGAATTTTCAGTGCATTGATAGACTGGAATGTGCAAATGCAGGAGTTGTGTATGCATGGCAATGGGCTGACTCTTGAAAACTGACTGTGATGTAACTGATAATGGCAAAGTAACTGAGCCTGTGTCTCGGAAGAGGCGTCACCTAATCTGCATAGCCAACCCATTTTGAAAATGCCACATAAACTAAGTCTAAAGTGTCATCCCTTATTTGAAATAAAAACATCACTCAACCCTAGCCTTGTATATTCCTGTGGAGAGATGCAAAGGGGTACGATTAGGCTATATTGTAGGCTACACATTGTGACACTATAATGGAGGACAAGTAAAGTATCACTTATCACTGCGTGATAGGGGTACCTTGCACAGAACTGAAACCATGTCACAGAGCCATCTGGTCCTAAGGGGGAAATTATTATGATCACTATTATTTCCCTTTAAAGTCAGACTCTTCCATAGGTAGGCCTATCAGAATCAGACATTGACAGTGAATATGCTAAGCTAGGCTATTGTCGGCAAGTTTGGACACAACTTGGCTTCCTATCATAGGCTCAAGTTATGAAACATTGCTTCAGCGTCTGGCTGGCTATAACTTTCGTGGCCAAAGTAGTAGGCTTAACACCAGAAACGGATGATAAAATATATTTGGTAGTGCTAAAACCATACGGTTTGTCTGTCCTGTTTTCCACTAAAGTAGTGCAAAAGGCTAGCTGGCTCACATCTTCTTCTTCTTCTTTGATATTTTTTGGCGGTTGGCAAACAACAGATAGATCCATTTCCGCCATCTACTGGAATGGAGTGTGGACCAGAATGACTCTCAGGAATTAAATTCTATTATATAAATGTGTTATTTTTAGATATCGAAATACTATACTGTAAATATTACTATCTGAATAACTTCTTAATAATTGAAATAAATCTAATTTAACTTTTACTTTACTCAAATTTTGAATGAATTGCTGTCTCTCCTCCTCATATTAATTACAGTATAACATCACATGCTCAACTGTTTCATCTACCCCACAATATTCACATTTGCCATTCCTATGTTTTCCTAAGATAAACAGAGTACCATTTAATCCGGTATGACCAAACCTCAATCGAGAAATGATTGTTTCTTCTCTTCTTGTTCTTTCTGTTCTTCTCATTTCTCAAATTTTCTTTTGAATTTTATAAAACCAACATCCTTTATTTCCTTTCTCCCATTCCTTTTGCCATTTATTCTTTATTTTCTGTTTAACATTTTAACTTCAGATTTGCTAAAATTAACAAATAAATCCACTGACACATTTTTAGCAGCTTCTTTTGCTGCCTTATCTACTTGTTAATTTCCTTTAATTCCATAATGTGCCGGTATCCATACAAAATTTATAACTAAACCCATCAAATTTATTCTATACAGTGTCTGTTGAATTTCTATTAAAATATCTGGCCTGCTTTCTGAGTGTCTACACTGCAAACTAATTAAAGATGAACTAGAATCTGAACATATGACTGATCTTAATGGCTTAACTTCTTCCACCCATTGAACAGCTAATAATATTGCAATCATTTCTCCCATATAAACTGAAAGTCCATCACTTATTCTTTTCCTAATTTTAATATTAAATTCTGGTACGATAAAGGCTACTCCTATTTGATTTGTTATATTTTTAGAGGCATCTGTATAAATTTTCACATACTTATAATATTTATTAATATAATCCTGTACTATATATGAGTTTAATATGAATTCCTTATCCTTTCTTCTTTCCAAAAAAGTAAAATCTACCCTAGCATCTGTAATTATCCATGGTTGTATAACTGATAATGGAACTGTTTGGCTTATACTAATCTGATCTATTTTGAATTTTGTTATTTTTTCCTGCACAGTCCAACCAAAACTTCTAATATTTTTTTCTTCTTTTTCCCAACAGGGTTTTATTACTTGCAGAGGGGGTGATCCTTTCTATGACCTTTTAAATTAGCCCAATAATTGAATGTTAATCGCTCTCTTCTAAATGCAAGTGGCATTTTTCCCATTGCTACTAACAATGCTGCTGTTGGAGTAGTTTTAATTGCTCCTGTACATAATCTCAATGCTTGATATTGATTCCGATCCAGTTTTTGTAGATTTGTCTCTGCTGCTGAATTATACACAATACTTCCATAGTCTATCACCAATCTAATTAATCCTGTATATATATTCTTTAGTGCTACTCTATCTGCTCCCCACTCCCTACCAATTAAGCATCTCATAATATTTATTACTTTCTTGTATTTGTCTAAACTTTTTTGAATGTGTATATTCCATGTTATTCTTTCGTCAAACCAAACCCCTAAAAATTTAAATTGCTTCATTCTTTCTATTTCTTGATTATATAATTTTAATTTACCATCATTAATTCTCTTCCTTGACAAGAACATTGTTTTAGTCTTATCCACTGAGAATTTAAATCCCCATTTTAATGACCATTGTTCAACTTTAACAATTGCTTGTTGCATCTTTTTAGTAATAAATTCCAAATTCCTCCCTCTCTTCCACATTGCTCCATCATCAGCAAAAAGAGAAAAACCCATTCCATTATCTATATTTTTAAACACATCATCTATCATTATCGAAAATAATAAAGGACTTATTATACTTCCCTGTGGAGTACCATTTTCAGCAATATATTTCTCAGAATTATATTTACCTATTTGAACTTGTATTTGTCTTTCAGTTAGACAATCTTTGAACCACCAATACATCCTACCTGTAATACCCATCTTTATCAATTTTATAAATAAACCTTCTTTCCACAACATATCATATGCCTTTTCAATATCAAAAAACACTGCTACAATACTTTCTTTACTAATTTGAGCTTTTCTGATTTCAAATTCCAAACTCTAAACTGCATCCATAGTATACCCCTCCTAAAACCACTTTGATATTTTGATAAATATCCATTAGATTCTATATAATAAATCATTATTTCATTAATCATTTTCTCCATTACTTTACAAATATTTGAAGTTAACGCAATTGGTCTATAATTTTCAGGTTTTGTATCATCTTTCCCTGGTTTACGTATTGGTATTATTACAGCCTCTTTCCAACTTTCTGGTAATTTTCAGTTTTCCCAAACTTTGTTATAAAATTCCAATAAAATTTCTTTAGATGTTTCACTAAGATACTTTAACATTAAATAACAAATTTGATCTTTCCCTGGTGTTGTTAATTTAACTGTCTGAAGTGCTCGATTTAATTCCGATTTTGTGAAAGGAACATTCAACAAATCATTTACATTCTCTGTCTTCTCTAATATCTGTCTATTTTCTAATATTGTCATTTCTCTCCCCCTTTTTCCTTCCAGAGTAATATTATCTGAGCTATTTATTTTAATAAAAGTCTTTGCTATCATTTCCACCTTTTCTTCATCCTTAACTGCTACTACTTCACCATCACTAAGTATATTTTCTTGAAATTCTATCATTACTGATGGACTTTCAACTCTTTCAGCATTTATCGTTTTCAACAATCTCTTTATCTGATTTACCTCCACATCCTGAATGCCCTTTTTAAGTTTTTCTAAATCTTCATTTACAGGTATTCCTGTTATCACTCTCCTCATTACTTTCTTTTCTCCAATAATCCTTTTTTCTTTCACATTTTTTTCTGCAAATACTTTCTATATTCAACGCTCTGTTTTTCTGTTTTACATATAATCATTACACTACCGTCTCTGACTGTTTTCGCAAATGAAATGTCTCCAATCTTTTTCTTAAGCTATCTGGATAATGCTATCGGCCCAATCTGAATGTTTTCTTCCTCTTCTTTAAATTTAAGAATTATTTTGAATTCCTCTCTAACAGTCTTTTTCCTAACTACAGGAGTTCCTTCATCCGAACTGTTTTCTTCCAACTTTCTTTTACTCATTTGTGTCCCGAACAAACTTTAATTTTCTCGCCGGTTTCTACCTCTCCCTCTTCCACTAACAACATGAGACCAACCACTCAAATCCATATAATCTACCTGAGTCGCCATTCCAGTCCAGTCACAAACCAGTTTATGCCCAAACCGCTTTTCTTTCAAATTTTCCGCCCTTTCCACCATGAGACGTTCGCGAGCCTGGCTCACAGCTGAGACAATGAACTTTAGTTAACTCACAAAAACATATCCCGCAAAAGGTGTCTGTCACATAGCTTATGCTTTAGCTGAGGTCTGCCCGCTGGAAGACGATAAACAAATAAATAAACAAAGCAGCCTACAAGCGCGTTCTTACTATACCTTTTGTGCAGCGTCAGAGCCTACGGTTTGCAGGCTGATGTCGTTGATGATCTCCTAAATGTTGTTGCCTGCCTACATCCGGGTGCACAGTAGTCCTTGCAAACAACTAGTCGTACGATGTCAAATTGTATATATATATATATATATATATATATATATATATATATATATATATATATATATATATATATATATATATTATATTTTTATATATATATATATATATATATATGAACCTATCCAATGAACTGGCACGTCATTATTACGTCAGACGTAAATTCAATCCACTCTTGAAAGGAATGAGTTTGGGGGTCAGTTCTACTCATATACTAAGAGTTAATCTTGTCAAAATAATCAATAACTGGGTAACCAGTTGAGTGAACTTAAAACATTTGTGGTGCATGAACAATATGGCAGCTTTGAGTACAGCTCTGCAATTGTATTGAGTTTATAGCACTGTTGGGGAATACAGTGTACAGCGAGCTGGTGAAGGACTTTATTGCATTGTATCGAAACAACCATCTGATCCTGAATGTGAAACAAAAACAAACAAACAAGGTATATCATTTAGATTTCAGGAGAAAAAGGAACAAATTGAATCCTATTTGCATCCTCGGAGAAGAAGCGAAGGTGGTGGAGCATAAATACCTTGGTGTTCAACTGGACAGCAAAATGGACTGGGGAACCAACTGTGAAGTGGTCTACTAGAAGAGACAGAGCAGATTTCTAGAGCAAGCTTAGGTCATGCAGTGTTTGCAGCAAAATGCTGGATATCTTTTATAAGTCCACTGTGAATTGTCTGATCTCTTCTGCCATAACCTCTTTTACAGTCGATTATGAAATTATAAAATTATGATTATGATTATGAAATGTGAATAAACCTTTTTCCAACTTTAGGTCTGTGAGAATAACATTTCTTTTGTTTAAAGCCGGAGTAATAACAGAAGAATTATATTTTGAAAGGATTTACAATTTTTTTATTATTTATATAAATGTTATGAAACATGTCGCTGATCTAACCGGAACTATGCCCCTCTGAAGACACACCCCTCCGGCATAGGTTTTAAAAAGACTAGTTCTCCATATTAGCGACCTATTTTTCCAGTGGCTCTGTACTTCTAAAAGGCTAGGCAACTGTATCCAGCTGAAGGCTACGCAAAGTAGCAACGAAGTGCCACCGGAGAAGTCTTCGCTCTCTGGACTGAGTCAGACTGCCCTTTTCCTGCGATTCAGAAGGAGCTGAGCGCATTGTTGTAATTCTTCCTTCGATTCAAACCGAGTGTATGCAGCCTATCCTGAATCCTGCTGCAACAGAGACAGAGGAGAGCTAATCCGGCTCTGCTCACCTCAAACAACGGGGGCCACGATCGCTGTTCGCCAAAGGAGCCATTAGACACCACTGGGCCGTGACCGCCTGAGACGGAGATTTAGATAAGCACAGACCATGAGCTGCTACAGGTTGCGAACTAACCATCATAGCTAAACAAGAGATGTCCCGTGCTACTGTGAGTTATAAAATCAACCCCCTTGCAAATTGCCTCCTATTGTTTCATCGGATTGATCCAAATCTCTTCGAGTTCCTGTTGGATGAACGGACTGGACCAAAACTGGGCCTGCAGAACACCGAAACTGAGCCGAAGGCCTTCATTTTACCAAATCAAAACCATTAACCTCCTTTCCATCTCATGCTTAATAAGTGCTCTGCTTTGGTGAACTACAGATAGAATAGATATAATGTTGGTGTTTTTATTTGAAAGAAGCTTTCAACTGCTAATGGTTTTAATGTTTAACTGAATGATAATGCTCACTAAAGACCGAACTAGTCATGTGTTGCTGAGGCTTACTGCTACATCATGAGCTAACCCTCTCTTTGTTTCAGTTTGACCCGACCGGAACCAGAACCCCTTAGGCCAGCTAAGCTAACAGGTCTTTCAGCCTCAACATACTATATTCCTGAGTCATTATTCATTTTTCACCATAAACTGAATGAAACTTAACTGTTTTGACTGCAGTTAACATCTCTGCATCAGGGTTATTGACATTTTATCAGCTGCTATTACAAACGACACTTTCAAAAGCATTAAGCCTTAAACTTCGAACATCACTTGAACCTTGAACTGACTCTTAAACCCTTCTTCCCCTTTTATGTATTTGTTATTGCTTATTTTCAGTATTGTTTAGTTTTGCTTAGTTATTGGATATAATACTGCGTGATTAGTAGGTAATAAAGGTACCATTGTACTTTAACCCGTCGTTTTTTGTGTTGATTTTACACAGTGAATAATTTATCACTCAGGCTGGATTAACTCTTTTTTCAGTAGCATCTGAATGAACAGAGACACATTTATTTGGTTGGTGGTTAATAATGTTGCTGATAGGAATAGCCAAAATTACTAAATTAGTGAAAGACAACTGGATTTTTAACAGCAGGATTCAGAAGTCCAACCTGTTAGGTAAGAGGCTAATACCCTGGTCAGTAAGCAAATTACAGTTATTATCATTCAACTGATAATAAATCATTGGTTTTACACTTGATTTGAATTACCTATTAATTAACTATAACTTCCAGTTCTAGTTAGTTACTATATTCATAGTCTTCTGGTAAGCTGGCACAACATAAACTAACATTGTAATCCAGCGTACCCCAAAGGTCTGGTCCCAAGCTTTTTTTTTTATGTCACACTGACTGCAGTGAGTATAGAGCGACTTCTACTATGCATAGTATGAGCAGATGTGTTTCACTCCTGTTAAGCCTTACTTCATGACCAGCCTTTACACCATGTTCTTAAAACAGATAAGAGGATTTTACTATATATTATGGAGATGCACATGTACATTTGTAAAATAGAGATGCATATAGGTTGTATGTGCAAGAGCCATCTTGTGCCTGTATCTAGCACTAGCTTAGCAGGGGAAGCTGACTGTAAAGCTCTGTGGCATTTTGACTCCAGTCACATGTTTGGTCAAAAAATAATAGAAATTATAAGTAAAACTATTACTCACTAAACAAGGTAGGTCCAACAGGATTCCTTGAAAATACAAAAGTATTTTTGCAACGGAAATGTATTATCTCTATTGGTGTTAGTCTTGGAGTTTATTTGGCTGTTGGCAAGAAACGAAAGGTGTGCATTATCAGCATAGTGTGTGGTGAATGAATGAAAATAATTTAATGTAATCTAATTTATTGCAATCCTTAAAATCTACTAATATTTTTATGCTTATTTTAATTCTTAATTCTTTCTGCAAAATAATTATGACATATAATTTTTCTTTTGTGTTCTCCAACTCTTCTGTCATCTCTATTCTTTCTGTTTCATATCTCCCTCATTCTTATATTACATGTTCTGTTGACCTCCACCAAAGACTGGATGGTTATCGCTGAAGAGTTCCACAACTGGTGGAACTTTCCTCCGTGCTGCGGTGATTTGGTAGGTCAGCATATGTAGATGATTGCAACCCCAAATTCCAGGTCTCGGTTCTTTAACTACCAATGCGAATTCTCCAATGTCCTTTTGGCAGTTGTGGACACAGGACCCTGGTTTGTCCATTGGTTGGACCAGTGACAGTGGGATCCTGGCCAACTCTGCCTTTGGTAAAGCTCTGAAGATTGGCAAGTTCACCAGTCCCATGTCTGCGGTGGATAAAGCATTCCCACTGAGAAGGAAAATGATGCTGCCATTACCTGAATATAATGAAATGCTACATTAGGAATGAGTTTTTAAAATTATCACCAGTTATGGGCCCGCTTCGTGGTGGAGGACGTGTTCGACATCCTGACCTAATAGTGGAGATGGTATTTTCGTCTAGTAGAAGTACACACTGAAGTTGTGGAGCTGTGTGTGCCACGTGTGGTTCACAACTTCATGGGTCCTTCAGGATTTGTTGAGCAACCCTGCTGTAAGGGGTCCAGCAGTTGGAGAGTTGCCACTGTCAGGTTTGGGTTAGATCGCTGTAAGCAATTCTCTGCAGAGACAAGACAAGTCAGGGATGCCCTCAAGTTCTTCTTGGCAGAGGGAGCATTTCCATTGCAGCTTACAGCATGATTTAACAGTCCTTTTCTGGACTACATGACAACAAGTATTATAAAAGCCCCCTAAAAATCCTTCAAGAGAAAATCTGCCCTCAACCTACAGCTGTACTGGCTGTTTAGTCGTGGGTGAGCGGTTAGGGTGTCAGACTTGGATCCCAAAGGTTACCGGTTCGACTCCCGACCCGCCAGGTTGTTGGGGGGAGTAATTAACCAGCGCTCTCCCCCATCCTCCTCCATGACTGAGGTACCCTGAGCATGGTACCGTCCCGCCACACTGCTCCCTTGGGGCGCCATTGAGGGCTGCCCCCTTGCACGGGTGAGGCATAAATGCAATTTCATGGTGTGCAGTGTTCACTTGTGTGTGACAATGGGAGTTGGAGGAGTTTCCCAAAGGGCTTTCACTTTTCACTTTTTGTTATACCAAAAAATGGAAGTATGAATGAAGCTCAGACAGACAATCATTTTAAAGCAGACCTTTATAAAACACACCTTTATAAAATGAATTCATCACAACTTCCATTGAAAATATATAAAAACATATAACACAATGCAAATCCAAGAGGCAAATATAACATAATTTTGAAAAATATTGAATAATTTGCTTAATCAGGAACAAATTACCTTTAATTAACTGATTCTTAGCCTTCCTTTGATTGAGCTAGTTGCTATAGTAAACACGAGGGTCCCCATTAAATGACTTTTACTTAATGATCCTTTCATTAAAATGAATGAGGATATGAGGAAACACATAAACATTAACATTATATTAGTGTTCAAACCCTTAAGGAATTAAATCTTGTTTTAGATTCATAAACAGCAGATCAAAACATCCCAGCATGACATACTATGGTGACCATTTTTTTAGCAGGTCTTTACCCAACATTAGACACTTGAAATAATAAAAAAATTGTCAAAGAAGCAATTTATTTTTCTAGGATCTCTCCGTGAGTTATGTGTAAGACCTCTACCTCATTTCATCTCCATTTTTGAAAGCTGGGTTTCTCATGTATCCAGTGTTAGCAGCTTAGCAAAGCAGGCCCACAACAGAGGAGTTATTTTGTTAAAGCGAGTTATACACCGAGGGAATCAACTTCAACTTCTCATGAGAAGAAAATCAAAGGTCTTTTAAACAGTCCTCGACTTCTTGCAGATAATCAGTGATGTTTGAGTCTGTTCTGGCCTCTTAATGGTAACTTCTATGCCAGAATTGTTTCCATCAAGAATTTTTACGCAGTGTTTCATGTGAGAAGGTTGCAAAAAATGTTCATATTATTTCCACTGTGGTTGTAGTACAATGAAACCACACAATACAAATAGCCAATCAAAGTTTAAGATTTTGTTCACTCCCACTCTGCAAGATTATATCTTAAGGTCTTTCCTATGATCAACTCTTAGATGCATCTTGCCCCTAATGTATATCAGCAAAAAAATGCTAGGATTTTTTTATGCACTACTCGTTCTGAGATTTGGATGTAAGTATATATAAAATGTAAAATATATATCATCTACTTTGTTTTGATATCTATCCTTATTGTTAATTTGTATGTAGTATCTAAAATGATCTTTCTATGATGGTCTATACTAGTGAGACCTAAATGTGGGATTTATTTCCAGTTTGCACCAAAGATTTTAAGCTTGAGGTAAAGACCGTCACTGCTGGACACAACATCACCCTGACATGCCCTCGCCAGAGCTCTGTTCTCTACCCAGAAACTTATTACTGGATCCGCCTTGTTTCTGGAAAATGGCCTGAATTTCTCAGGGCAACATTTAACTCTATGGATGATATATCCAAGATTCGCCACATTCAGACAAAACAAGACAGGGGAGAATTTCTTCTTGAAATAAATGAAGCTTGGCAGAATGATACTGGACTTTATTACTGTATTAAAGTCAGACAACTTGACTTCAGTTTTGTAAAAGGAACATTGTTAAAGATTGAAGGTAAGAGTGATATTTAAGTTTAATAACTTCATATGCGTAATTGTAAATATGTGCTAGTTTAAAGTTTTTTTTTTTTTTTTCCCAGGACAGAATTTAGATGTAAATGTTGTTCTTCAGAACCCTTCATTTGGTCCACATCATGCAGGAAACCCAGAGGCTTTACAGTGCTCTGTTCTGTCTAACTCAGAGAGGTCAACATGTCCAGCAGATAACAGAGTGTACTGGTTCAGAGCTGGGTCAGATGACTCTCATCCCAGTCTACTTTATCTACAGGGAAACAGTTTAGATGAATGTGAGAAGAGTTTAGAAGCTCCATCAATACAGAAATGTTTCTACAACTTCTCTGAGACTGTAGACCCTGGAACTTATTACTGTGCTGTGGCTGCATGTGGTCAGATATTATTTGGAAGCGGAGCAAAACTAAATGGTATGTGGAGAAGTCTTTTATACACCAATTATGATAAAAATGTTAAAGGAATTTTACAACAAAAAACATTTTAAAATAATCCGCTTTACTTTTGTTTCATTGTTCTAGGTGCTGGTGTGCAAGATTCTTTCAAAATAGTTCTGTATTCATTGTGCACAGCTTTGATGATAAGTCTGATTGTAACATTTTGGCTCATTTATAAAATTAAGAGTAACAAATGTGGTTGTTGCAATGGTAAAGAAAGTTTTATATTTTTGAAATTCACAATAATTATTTTTAGGTTTGAGTTTTTTGTTAATCACTTTTTGGTTGTTCTGCACACAGATCCTGTGTCGAGGGTTGGAGAGAATCTGCAGGTAAGACAAAAATATTTTTGTATAGTCCATTTTTAATAATGTTTAGCATTGTTCTTTAAACATTTCTGTATTTTTTTTCAGAGGAATGAGGACATTTTGATTTATTCTGCCCCAACGTTTAAGAGGAACAAAGATAAAAAAGTGGAAAGAAGAAATGTAAAACCAATGGTGGAGGAAACGGTTTACACTGATGTCAAAACATTTCAATAGATTTACATAGATTTATAAGATTCCTTTATTTATTTCTGACTTTTGAAGAAATTAATCTAAATTTGAAAAAAGTTTTGATTAATAGAAGCCAAATGTATAATTATTCTTCTTATTAGTTTAAATCCTTATGTAACTATGTCATAGATAATTTCAATTTTACAGAGCTGGTCATTTTATTTCTTCGTTTCATTTGTTTTACAGTTTTTTATTTTTTATTTTTTTATGGGAACATAGAACATGTAAAGAAAAAAAGGTATGATATAAGCGATTTTCAAAAGTAGATCTTGTAATGATGTCTTATAGTTAAATTAGGTTTTTAAGGACACTTTATGCATTAACTAGCTGAGTGTCAGAGTAAGTTAGACATACAACTAATGTTAATAACTTGTCTGAAAGCAGATTTTCGTGTGAAAACTGTAACATATTGAACTTTACCCTCACCAAAGAGAGGCACACAAGTGATGTCTTAAACATATGAAAAAATCTAACTATATAAAAATAATTTTTGTAGATCTTGTTGACAAACAACTAATTTGAAGTTGTGGCCCTAAATGTGGTAAAATAAAACATATTAATATGTACATTTTTATTACTTAAGAAATAAAAAATAAACTTAAAACAACCCTTTCCCTGTCTTTGTTATTTTCTTTCTTTTTACTGTAAAGTTTTGTCTACTTACTAAATCCAGGTCAATTTTTTCCAGTTTGTTTTCCCGTGTAAGACTGAGACAGCATTTAGGGTAGGGTGACCAAACGTCCGTATTTCCCAGGACATGTCCGTATTTCACGTCCTGTCCCGGGCGTCCTGGTTTTTTTTTAGAAAGTAAGGAAATGTCCTGTTTTTTTAAATTACCTTCATTGGACCATTAAATTTACAGGCACTAGGGCACTGTGCATGGCGCTGCGCAGTGTTGTGCCTGAACGCGATCATTGAACGAAAGTTCATGAACTCGTTCATATTTTGAACGTGAACTGAACGTACTGTATTACTGCCTGATGAACGTTATTGTGAACTCGTTCATTCTGGTGTCTGTGAACGGCACGCTCTCTCAGTTCAACTTCGTTCAATAGGTTGCCAAATTTCTATAGAGCCCTCCAGGCGAAACCCCGGCTAAATCACACCGTAAACAGGCCTTAATATGTAGCGGGAAAAACACCCAATCTGGCAACACCAGCTACCAGTGTCGTAGCCTACAGCCGCGTGCGTCATCAAAACAAAATGCAGCGTGGAAGCCAGTAAACCAATTTGGGAAATATATATATTTTTTATATTTACCACTTTCTTAGTGGTTTGCTTCTCTGGGTTTGTGTTTACAGGCTTTAGTATTCTAAATTTTAATTTTGTGTCATGAATATGTTAATTGAAAAGCTTCCCCAGCATTTTGACAGTAAATATTTATTTATTTATTGTGAAACAGCCGTTCTACACAACAACATTAATATGCATATTAGAGTCTAAAAAAAAGCTGCAGTTCTTCCCCTGAGAGGTTTTGGTCACTTGTACCAGGTTGTGAATAGCTGTGGGACCAGCAAAATGGCTCAGAACTACTAAATGTTTTACTATTTATCCACAAATGCCAGGAGCTGCCTCTTCCAAAATCTCAAGCGTCAGTATCCTGCCTTTCTCCCCCACACTACAGCATTACCCTATAAGGAGATGCTAGACCCTCACTGGTCATCATAGGTCAGCTTAGCCTTCAGCATTGAAATTTCATTCTAGCTGACTGACTTCACAGAAAGTGAACAAGATGTAGACTAAATATTTATTCAAAACAGAAAATAAAAAAATACCATCATTTTGGGACTGGTATATTTCGGTGTGGCTTTTCTATGGATTTTTCATGATTTGTGTGATATAGTAAGAGGATTTGTTTTGGTTTTTTCCACTATTATATTACACTACTTTGCCTGGGCATGTGATAAGACACACACTATCGGTGAAAAAGAGTGGTATTTTGGTCACATGTCCGTCGCCAGGCAAAGTAGTGCCGTACAGATTAGCCTGATAAAGAAACTAGATAAGCAAGAGCAAGGGGTGTATTACTGGGGTAAAGGAGGCTTTCGTTCACAAACCCTCATTATGGCAAGTGACTTAGGGGAGTGAATTAGGGGAGCGGCGGCTTAGTGGTTAGGGCAGGGGTCGGAAACCAAAAATGTTGAAAGAGCCATATTGGACCAACAAAACAAACAAAAACAAAAAAATATGTCGGCAAAAATAATATTATCCCTAAGTGTCATTCCAAATATAAACTGACAAAAAAAAGATATCACTTTATAAAAACAGCCACCTTGTTACAAAAAATGTGCCTATGACAGGATTGTGTTCTTGCCCATTTAATGTTACCTGTGTTTTTGGACATCAAGGGTCAGCTTCTTAACATGTAAGATGTAACTTTAATCTTGACGCAGGACTGCAAGCTCTCATCTGTGAGGCGGGTGCGATATTTTGATTTGATGTAGTTCATGTTTGAGAATATCTGCTCATACAGGTACTTTGATCCAAAGATGGATAATACTCCAAATGCATATTTCTCCATGTTCCTATAACTGTCAGGAAGGGTCAATCTCCAGGGGTGTGACAGGGAAAAACAGTGTTATTATTTTCCTTTCAGAACTCACAAAATCTGCTCCCAAATGCAGTTTGCCTATCAGGGATCACATTTTGCAAATAATCACCGTTGAATGTGTGATCATGATGGGCTTCTTTGAATTCTCTCAGGGAGGGGAAGTGGGAAAGTGTGCCACGCTGTACATCTCTGGCAAAGACAGTCAGCTTGCGCTCAAATGATAAAACAGCCTCCAGCATTTCCAGTGCAGTGTTTCTCTGCCCCTGCAGACTTTCATTGAGCTTGTTTAGGTGGCTTGTCATATCCACCATAAAGTGAAGTTTTTCAAGCCACTCGGTATCTGCAAGTTGCAGGTAGTATAGGTCTTTGCTTTTCAGAAATCTTTTAACGTGCTCTAAACAAGCGACAAAGGGGCACAAAACCTCACCCCTGGACAGCTATCGGACTTTGTTGTGTAGCAGGGTATCAGAATTTTTTGCTGTCAATTTCATCAAGCAATGCATAGAACTGACGGTGGTTCAATGCTTTTGAAATTATCTTATTCACCAACTCGATCACAAGGTTCATCACCGCCATAGACTTCGATGGGAATGTTTGTGCACACAGTGCGTCTTGCTGCAAGATGCAGTGGAATGCAAGCAGATTTCGATCCAACGCTTTCTGTAGCAAAGTCACAAACCCCCTTTTTAAACCTCTCATGCTGGGTGCCCCATCTGTAGCCCCTGAAATCAGGTGGTTGTTGTTTATCCCACTGTCATTTAAACAATTCAGCACAGCCTAACATATGTCCTCCGTCTGTGTTTGGCCTTTCAGTAGTTTTAATTTGTTAATTTCTTCTTGCAGCCCATTTTCTATCTAAGGAAAACAAGTTGAGTGCATTGACTCATTGACTCGATAGCCACCCCTCACACTAAGCATGCTTGTAGTGACAGTGGAGAGGGAAAACTCCCTTTTAAGAATAAGAAACCTCCAGCAGAACCAGACTCAATGTGAGTGGCCAGCTGCTGAGGCCCACTGGGGTTTAAGGAGACAGAAGCAGAGATACAAAAAGCAGCTGTAAAAGGCAGCCCCAAACACACTGCCAGGCACATGAGCTCTGAGCCAACCAGGATGAAGAGAGTACATCCAGCTATTCACAGTCAGAGAAACATGACTAAACTGAAAAAAAAGGCCGATCTACAACATCTATAAACAAAGCTGTTGCTGGCAGAAGCACAGCTGATATTTCTCTCCAGGAAGGTGTCACAGCCATACAGGAACAGACAAGGTGAAGCTACTATGAGAAAAAGCAGAGAGAGCATAACATTAGAGATTGAACTAACAGATTCTGCAGTGTGTGAGAATAGAGATAGAATGAAGCAGGATGATGAAATAGGGGTCCCTATGTCCTCCAGAAGTCTAAGCCTATAGCAGCATAACTATAGAGATAGCTCAGGATAGCCTGTGCCGCTCTAACTATGAGCTTTATCAAAAAGGAACGTTTTTAAGCATACCCTTAAAAATAGACAGGGTGTCTGCCTCATGGACTAAAACTGGTCGTTGGTTCCACAGGAGAGGAGCCTGATAACTAAAAGATCTGCCTCCCATTCTACTTTTAGAAATTCTAGGAACCACTAGTAAACTTTCAAATTCAGAGCGAAGTGCTCTGTTAGGGACATAAGGAAGAATCATATCTTTGATGTAAGATGGAGCTTGGCCATTTAAGGCTTTATATGTGAGATGGAAGATTTTAAATTCTATTATGGATTTAACAGGAAAGAGGAGCTAGGATAGGAGAGATATGATCTCTATTTTAAATTTAAATAATGTGTAAATTCATCAGAACTCTGGCTGCAGAATTTTTAATCAGCTGAAGGCTTTTAACTACAGTTTGTGGACTTCCTGATAGTAAAGAATTACAGTAGTCCAGCCTTGAAGTAACAAATGCATGGACTATTTTCTCAGCTTCACCCATGGACAGGATATTTCTAATTTTTGCAGTATTCCGCAAATGAAAGAAGGAAATTCTAGAAACCTCTTTGATATGTGATCTAAATGACATGTCCTGATCAACAACAACACCAAGATTTTTTACTTTATTATATTAAATCAGTTTAGTCCTATCCAAATGAAGTGACAGACTAATCAGCTTCTTTACAGAAGTCTCTGGTCCAAAAACTATAACTTCTGTTTTGTCTGCATTCAGGAGCAGAAATTTAAGAGTCAACCAGGTTTTTATGTCTTCAAGACATGCCTGTAATCTATGTTATGGGTTAGCTTCATCTGGAATTATAGACAGATACAGCTGAGTATTATCAGCATAACGGTGGAAATTCTACTGATTGGGAGCATATATATAATAAAGAGAATTGGTCCTAGCACTGATCTCTGTGGTACTCCACAGATAACCCTTGAGAATGAGGAAGATTTGTCATTAACGTGAACAAACCGAAATCGATCAGATAGATAAGATTTAAACCGGTCTAGAGCTGTTCCTTTAATTCCTACAAAATATTCATTTTTTTTTAAAGATCAGCTGTATCAAATGCAGAACTGAGATCTACTAGGACAAATACAAATATTATCTGAAGCCATGAGAAAATCATTAGCGACTTTCACCAGAGCTGTTTCAGTGCTATGATGAGCTCTAAAGCCAGACTGAAACTCTTCAAAAAGTTAATTGTGGTGTAAGTGGTCACACACTTGTTTGGCAACTACTTTCTCCAGACTTTTACATAAGAAAGGAAGATTGGATATAGGTCTATAATTGAGCAAGTCATCTGGGTCAAGAGACAGTTTCTTTAATTACAGCAACATCAAAAGCCTTTGGTACATATCCCTGTAACAGAGATAGATTAATCACATCTAATATGGAGGACAATATCAAAGGAAATACTCCCTTAAATAACCTGGTTGGAGTTGGATCCAACATACAAGTCTAAGGCTTATATGAGGACAGTAGTTTTGTTAACTCTAAAAGTTCAACTGGATCACAGCAGTCTAAACCCTGTTCAGACTCTATGGCTGCTTCAGATGCTGCCTCACCTTCCAGAGAAAAACCAATCATAGTTAGAGGAATGCTAATTATCTTATTTTAATAAGATCAATCTTATTTATAGAGAATCCTGTGAAGTTAGGAAGCTGAGGCGGAAGCATTTTCTTGCAAGAATAATGTTCAAATGTATTTACGTTCTTTGGATGGAGGGAGATAGAGCTATCTCTAACTGAGGCATTTCAGTACATACTGTTTTACTTTACACAAACACATTACCCCCAGGGGAACGAAGCCACACCCTGCATAAAGATCCTTTCTCACACTTGAACATTTTGTTATTCCCTAAAAAATCACTTAAATACATCAAGGACATACATTTTAGCATCCTGGCATGAAGGAGGCTGTGTGAACTTATTATCTCTCATGACCTTTCCTTCACCCTTGTCTAGACTGGATCTTATGTTAAATAAAACCACATTTAATCATTTTAACTTTTTTCCCCAATTGATGTTATTTTAATTTTAATTAAATGATCATGATTTACTACTTTGGGAATCTTCTCTAATTTATTAGATTTTGGTAGTGTGAAAGACTGGTAGTGGAGGACTAATAAACTTGGCCAGATTCCTAGAAAGAAGAGATGCTCCATCCAAAGTGGGATGGATGCCATCTCTCCCAACCAGACCAGGCTTCCCGCAACAGGATTGTTTTCAATGCACCACTCATTTTCCAAAAATGAGCTCAAATATATATATATATATATATATATATATATATATATATATATATATATATATATATAGCTCCTATGTAAAAGCAGCGCTACGTACTATCCCTAGTAAAGACTTAACTGAGACCAATGAGCTGACCTACGCCACAGCTACAGTGATCCTAGAGATGCTTGGCTATAAGATAAACACCACAGGCCACAAACCAGAGCCCCCATGGAGGAGAGGGCTGGAAGCCAAGATCAAGGCAACAAGAGAAGAGGTTAGTCGGCTCTCAGACCCGCAGACAGGTGTAGGGAAGAGGTTACCTAAGTACAACAAGCTGTCGATTCCTGAGGCTCTAGAAACTGCCAATAGAAACTGCCAAACAAAGACTCGCCACCCTGGCCACCCGCCTAAAGAGATACAAGGGAGAAGCAGAAGCCAGGAGAATAAACCAGGTGTTCTCCACCAACCCATCCAAAGTGTACTCACAGTGGCAGGGTAATTCAAGATCAGATCCACCCAGGGCTGAGACTGCACAGTACTGGAGAAACATATGGGAGAAGGAGGCATCCCACAACACCAATGCTCAGTGGCTAGTAGATCTAAGAACAGATCACAGCAATCTCCCAGAATAAGAACCAGTAACCGTTACAACGGCAGATGTCCAAGAAAGAGCGGCATGTATGAAGAGCTGGACAGCACCAGGCCCTGACATGATCCACACCTACTGGCTGAAAAAACGAACTGCACTTCATGCACGCCTTGCAGCACAAATGAACAAACTGCTGATGGATGGAACCCATCCAGAATGGTTAACCCAAGGACGGTCAATCTGGATCATGAAGGATCCCCAGAAGGGAACAATCCCATCCAACTACCGGCCAATCACTTGCCTATGTACAACATGGAAGCTCCTGTCAGGCATCATAGCGGCTAAGGTGAGTAGGCACTTGGCTCAATACATGCACCTTTCCCAGAAGGGAATAGGCAGTAACACCAGAGGAGCCAAGCATCAGCTACTAGTGGATAGAGCAGACACTCGAGACTGTAAGACCAGGCAGACAAATCTGTGCACTGCCTGGATTGACTATAAGAAAGCCTACGACTCAATGCCACATACGTGGATACTGGAATGCTTGGAAATGTACAAGATCAACAGGACTC
The DNA here is from genome assembly GCF_016077235.1 of Cyprinodon tularosa. Lineage (NCBI taxonomy): Eukaryota > Metazoa > Chordata > Actinopteri > Cyprinodontiformes > Cyprinodontidae > Cyprinodon > Cyprinodon tularosa. The sequence goes on from NW_024039352.1 coordinate 1,958,029, forward strand.
TAATAGCCTTCATCAAGAACTCAATGAAGCTGTGCAAAACAAGTCTGGAAGCCAACGCAAAGCCAATTGCACAAGTCACCATCAAGTGCAGCATATACCAGAGCAATGCACTATCCCCGCTGCTGCTCTGCACAGGCCTGAACCCCCTCAGCCAGATCATCACAAAGAATGGCTACGGATACCAATTCCGAAGCGGAACAATCATCAGTAACCTCCTCTACATGGATGACATCAAGCTGTATGCCAGGAGTGAGCGAGACATCGACTCACTGATCCACACTACCGGGATCTACAGCAACGATATTGGAATGTCATTCGGACTGGACATGTGCGGTCGCCTGGTCTCAAAAAGAGGGAAGATAATCAGAACCGAGGGGGTTGAAGTACCAGTAGGCCACATTACAGATGTTCAGGACAGCTACAAATACCTTGGGGTGCCACAGGCTAACATAAAACCATGAGGAGATGGCAAGAAAGACTGCCACAGCTAAATACCTACAAAGAGTAAGGCAGGTCCTGAAAAGTCAGCTGAATGGGAAAAACAAGATCCAGGCCATTAACACATATGCCCTGCCAGTCATCAGATACCCCGCTGGTATAATAAACTGGCCAAAAGAGGAGGTAGAGGCCACTGACATCAAGACGAGAAAGCTCCTCACAATGCATGGAGGATTTCACCCAAAATCCAGCACCCTGAGACTGTATACCAAGCGTAGCGAGGGAGGCTGAGAGCTAGTGAGTGTCAAGACCACTGATGAAACAACTAAGATCCAGAAAATGGCCCCCAAAGACAAATGGCTAGGTGAATACCACAGGCAGGAGAAAACCGAAATTGAGGACAAAAAAGATGAAGAACCATCATGGAGGGACAAGCCGCTGCACGACGTCTACCACAGACAAATAGAAGAAGTGGCTGATATAAAAAAATCCTACCAGTGGCTGGAAAAGACTGGACTGAAGGACAGCACAGAGGCACTAATCATGGCAGCAAAAGAACAGGCACTCAGTACAAGATCAATAGAGGCCGGGGTCTACCACACCAGACAGGACCCCCGGTGCAGACTGTGCAAAGATGCCTCTGAAACAATACAGCACATAACAGCAGGGTGTAAAATGCAGGCAGGAAGTGCATACATGGAACGCCACAACCAGGTAGCTGTCATAGTGTACAGAAACATCTGCCATGAGTATAGGCTGGAAGCCCCAAGGTCAAAATGGAAGACACCTCCTAAGGTAGTTGAGAATGACCGAGTTAAGATCCTATGGGACTTCAAGATCCAGACTGACAAACAGTTGATGGCTAACCAACCAGACATCGTGTTCATCGACAAACAGCAGAAGAAGGCAGTAGTGATAGATGTGGCAATCCCAAGCGACAGAAACATCAAGAAGAAAGAACACGAGAAGCTTGAGAAATACCAAGGACTGAAAGAGGAGCTAGAAAAGATGTGGAAAGTAAGAGCAGCAGTGGTGCCAGTTGTAATTGGAGCACTGGGGGCTGTGACCCACAAACTGGGAGAGTGGCTACAGCAGATTCCAGGCAAAACATCAGAGGTCTCTGTCCAGAAGAGCGCAGTCCTAGGAACAGCTAAGATACTGCACAGAACCCTCAAACTCCCAGGCCTCTGGTAGAGGACCCGAGCTTGAGGATGACACATATCACCCCACGAAGGGTGAGAAAACAGTATATATATATATATATATATATATATATATATATATATATATATATATATATATATATATATGTATTGAATGCTTTCCTATTTTTGAGAAGACAAAACCACAACACACTGATATTTATATTTATAGATGTTAGAGAGATGCCTTTTAGTCCATTACAAATATAGGGCCCAAAAACATCAATGGATGAAAAAAATAATAAGAGCCGAACCAATGCCAAAATTGATACAGCAAGCATCCCTTGAAGCACAATTTCAATTCCATCCAGAAAAAAAATATAGAATACCAAATTTTTTTTCTTGTAAACTTTCTGGTACACTTGGAATTAAATTTTATTGCATGTTGTATATCCCAGTAAATCTGTTTCACCTTTAAATCTTCAGCTCTCCCTACCTATCTGTGCTCTGTTTAAAAATATTTATGAACTTATTTACTGATATAATGATGCCAGAAACAAAATATATATATATGTGTGTGTGAAATGATTTATTTTCTTTTGATACAATTTGTTTTCTTTTTGTGTTTCAGTGCAACCACTTACAGAATAGCACAGCTATGGAATTTTTGGGTCAAGAAATGGAGCATCAGCTTCCTGTAGCAGCAGGGCCTGACTGTGTTTTTAGCTCATCAAACAGGCATCTGCAGGTAGCAAATTGCTTTGAAAGGAAAAAACAAGGGTAAGTTTTTACGTATGTTCAAAAACTTTACCACCACACTTTCAGTATTGCTCATTTTGCAAGATAAGTCATGTTAAAAAGTCTCTTTTTTTACATTTCACACACACCTTAGAAGGCTCTCCCGAATCCCATGCAGGTCTCCCGGTTGTCCATAATGTTCTTTATTATATGAAGACTTCTTCTTCGTAAAATAAACTTGTGAAGTTATAGAGGAATTCAAAGAAAAAGGTTAGCCTTCTTTATTAGCTTTTTGAGATTTCTGTCACTTGATCTGATGCTGTGACACTCTCCACAACAAGCTTATAGAAGAGCTGCAAACACTGTTGTTAAAGTACTCCAACACAACATAGAGGAGACATGCTCTTTATTGTTACAGAAAAGTATTTAGATGAAAAGATTGGGTTAAAGGAAACAAGGAATTCCATTCATCAGAAATCATTATCAGTTGGAAAGTGTATGCACATTGTCTTATGTGTTAAGGTTGGAAAAAGGGGTTACATTGTTTCCACTGTTGTTGTAGTGCAGTGAAAGTTTGAAATAAAAAAATGGCCAATCAGTTTGCCAGAAATTGTTTACTCCCACTTTGCAAGATTATATTAGAAGGCAGTGACCTGTTGCTATTACTATTGCAAAGCTGATGCAATAGTACCCGTACAAATGTTGCTTTCTTTGTATTATTCACTACTCTTCCTGAAATTTGGATGTAAGTACATATATGTTTTTATACGTATATGAATGTAAAAATATAACTTACAGTTTAACATCTATCATGCTATTATTTTCAGTTTTGTGTAAAATTCACATATGATAATCTATACTAATCAAATTATATGTGCGGTATTTTTCCAGTTTGCTCAGAAGAATTTAAGTTTGAGGTAAAGACAGTAACTGCTGGACAAAATGTAACCCTGACATGCCCTCGCCAGACCTCTGCTCAATACAGAGAAAATTTATACTGGATCCGCCTCGTTTCTGGAAACCTGCCTGAATTTCTTGGAGTATTATTTAAATTTATGGATGTTTCCAAGATTCCTCGCATTCAGACAAAACAAAATGGACAACAATTTCTTCTTCATATAAATGAGGCTCAGCAAAAGGACACTGGACTTTACTACTGTCTTAAAGTCAGTGGACCGGAATTAATTTTTATGAATGGAACATTTGTAAAAATTGAAGGTGAATATAATAAATGTTTTATAACAGCATATTCTTACATATTAGTGAGTATTTTGCTGGTTATGAGGGGAAAATCTCTTTTTTTTTTTTCAGGACAGGAATCAGTTGTAAATGTTGTACTTCAGAAGAATCCTTCCACAACAATTCATCCAGAAAACCTAGGGACTTTACAGTGTTCGGTTCTCTCCAAATCAGAATGGTCAACATGTCCCGCTGATAACAGGGTGTACTGGTTCAGAGCTGGATCAGATGATTCTCATCCTAATTTTCTTTATCTACAAGAAATTAGTCAAGCTGAATGTGAGAGGAGTCCTGGGGTTCCCTCTGCACAGACATGTTTCTACAACTTTTCTGATATATCTAATGCTGGGACTTATTACTGTGCTGTGGCTGCATGTGGTCAGATATTATTTGGAAATGGAGCAAAACTGAAGGGTGTCCAGAGTATGTTTGCAAACAACAATTATTATTGAAAATTTTGTGAATTATAATTTACAAAATAAACTTAGATTTTTTTTTCTCCCTAGGTGCCATCATAGAGGATTTCTCCAAATTAGTTCTTTCTTTATTAATCTCGGCTTTGGTGATAAGTTTTGCTGTCATATCTTGTCTCGTTTACAAAATTAAGAAGAAAACATGTGGCTGTTGCAAAGGTAATCCAACATTCTTAATTGTAATGGTCCAAATAATTATTTATTGGTTTGAGTCTTTAATATGTATTTTTTCCCTCTCTATAAATAGCTCATGTTGTGGGCATTGATGATAACCAAAGTCAGCAGGTATGGAGGGAAATATTTGATTTATCTATTTTTCATGAAGATGCATTTATTCAATTTAACTTAATTTTATTTTATTATAGAAGGAAGAGGACACGTTGATTTATTCATCACCACAGTTTACCATGAACAAGACTGAAAAAGCAAGAAGAGGGAATCTAAATCCAGCGCAGGAGGAGATGGTCGTCAAAAATGTTATATATACTGATGTTAAAAGAAATTGATAGTATAAAGGTTATATACCTATAGGATATAGGTAATAGGATATCATTTTCTTTATAATTGTTGCTTCCCATTTTAAAAATTTATTTAACAATAGTTTTTTATCATTAAATGTGCAGTATGTATACATTTTTTAATCATGATTTACTGTATGTGGACTAAATTAGGTTGCCAGGGTTACTTTTGTATTGTTTACATTTTTTAAATAAAGTCAGGCCTATAATTTTTTATTCTTAACAGTTTTATCTTCCAGGGTTTGAGAGTTAAATCCCATTTCTTAAATAAAAAAATTCTTAGTAAGGAATTCCCTTTAAACGGGACAACAGATTTAATCCTTAAAATATCCATCTGTTTTCAGGTTTTTTTTTAATCTACATTATCTTGTTACGGTTCAATTGATAGAAACCAAATTTAGGATTAGTCCATGCAAAAACTGAAATTCCTGTGACGTTCATTCTGAGATTGTAAGTAAATTCATGTTACCAAAATTATCAGGTTTTTTGTAAATCAAAAAGTAAGAGAAAAACATGATAAATACAGTATGTGATGTGTTAGGATAACTATCATTTATGAAGTGTGAGTTTATTACACTTCGGTGTTGACTGCCAGTTGTGTGTCATAAGTAATGATTTCCACAATAGTTTAACAGGTAAGGACGGTTCCTCCGTCCGAATATACAATTATAATCTTCATTCTGTACGTGGCAAATATTTGCGAATGGAAAGAGAGCGGTATACTTCAGCTAAGAAAGAAGTGTAATATTTTGATAAGCCCGGAGCCATGATCTGCTAACGTGTATGATGTAAAATGTGATGATATTGCAGACTGGAGATGTATTAAATGCCTTTTTAACTGTTAATTGGGGCCCCTTCCTGAGAGGTGACCCCAGAGGTGAGCAGCTGCCTTCTGTACATTCTAAGCAACTTCTCTGATCTGAGTAAGATTACAATTTCTATCAGAATCTGTTGTCATGTCTCATGGTTATTTTAAACATATAACTTATGAAGTGTTATTTAAAAAGTTTGTCCCAAGTGACCGCTTTTCAGGAAAAATAAACTTTGAGATAGAGCTTTGTGGTGCATACACAGAGCTTATCTTTAGCAGATGTTAGTAGATTAAAAGAGACTTTGAGTCATGGAATCTTATCTTATATTTTTCATTTTCATTTGTTATTGGCTTCACACATAAGAAGGGTTTAACATTAATTTCTGCATTTTTACGAGACACACCTGTGGCAGTAATTACCTTTGAATAAGAAAATCTGACTGAATAAATATTGACCATGATTTTAATACAGGCTGCTGGTTGCTAAATGTTCAATCCAATCCACTCTATATATATAGTTCATTTAACAACAAAAAATATTTCTAATGTGCTATACATAAAAACAAGCACAAAAACCAACACACACACACAAAACAGCAGTAAGCAGTTTAAAATGAATGAATAAATAAAAAAGACTGAGAGGACCACACAATTACTGCAGCACCTACAACCAAAAGTGGCATATAGCATAGGTGGGTTTTCACCAGCTTATGGCAGGTGGGAACCACTGCTATACCAGCTGGTAAACTGCATTTGCCAGTTGAAAACTGGTATATGCCAAATTTTATTTTTTGCCATAATGAAAAAGTGTTGTTTATGTATGTAGATGTAAATGTCTCTATGTGTTGAAAAATAAACAATACATTCATACAAACAAATCTTGTCTTTGTGTTTGCTTTGACAATGTAACAATATGTTCCGAAAATGGCACCATATATATTAAATTATGAAATAATTAATAATAAATACATAAATAAATAAATGCTCAATAAATATATAAGCATACAATTAATTGCCAACAAAAATACAATAAACAAATAAATGTAAGTAGAAATTAAATTATACAGTGAGACATAAATGTATATAACTTTTAATTAGCTTCTTTCTTTATTTGCCTTTGTAATATGTACCTTATTTATTTTTTTGTCCTTTATTTTTTTTTTATATTTCTGACTGCCCTTTTTACATTTCTGCCTGCCCTCATTTCTGCCTTCCCTTTTTACATTTCTGCCTGCCCTTTTTACATTTATGTATGCATTTCTGTCTCATTATGCAAATGATGAGGGGGGGGTGTCCTAGAGAGTCAACTTCTGCCCATTGGTTGGCGACCCATCTTCTTAACTCACAGATCTCAGAGTATTAAGTTAAATGTTCTCTTTTCTGTTGCTGTTATTCAATAAAAGTACGCTTTAAGATCATTTGAGGCGAGAACCTTATACTTTTAAGCATCACCATATGGCCCATTCACAGATTCAAAGCGTAATTTAAAAGAAAATGTTCAGAACTTGAGAGGACCTCGGCAACCAGCGGAGCTCCGAACCTCACGGCAGTCAGGTCTAAAGGCAGCCCGTCTGCAGCGGCCCTCTCTCGGCATAGCCGTGTGTGAAGCGTGTTGGTTAGCATTTTACTACATTGGTCGAATCTACAGGAGGAGAGTCTGATGTCGAGTATGAGATCATTAGAAGGCGAGTAGGGACTTTGCCAAATACAACAAAAAAACGCCATCATAGCCAGCGGTCCTTATTACACGGCTATATATATATATATATATAGTAGTGCTGTCAAAATTATCGCGTTATTATCGCGTTAACGCGAGGCCATTTTAACGCCGATAATTTTTTTAACGTGAGATTAACGCTATGTGGTTTTATGGTACAATTTTCCAAGTACATCCCGCTGCAGCCTGCGAGGAGGCGGGGCTATTTTCCCCCAGTGTATGCATTTCTCATAGGCTTCGAGAGCGGACCTCCTCAAGGGAAAAGGACGCTCATACACTGGGTGACGCTAGTGCCTTTTCTTTAAGCCCCACCACCAACAAACAAGTTGATTGTCTGGTAACTAGTAGCAACCTGAAATACGCTGAGAAAACTGATTACTGAGGTGAAATGGAATCTTCTACGGCACTCTTGCCGTCTGTGTACGGCACAGGTCGGTATCGTGTGTGTGTGTGTGTGTGTGTCTGTGTGTGGGTGGGTGGGTGTGTGTTCTCATTTTTGTTAAGAGGCTGAAAAGTAACTTTCTAGAGTATAGACTACCTCCATCTAGTGATGTTGGTCTATTGATTTTGATGTATTGATTAAAAATTGTTCATTATTACCTTGGTTAATTAACATCTAATGTTAACTCTACTGCATTTTATAGCAGTAGGGTAAAATGCTTGTCTTTGTTCAAAAGACTGTATTAACTGTAAAGACTGTCTTTTACATCAGCCTGTTTTCATGGCCTTTTTTTTTGCCTACGTATTTGTTATTTTTGGCATAAATCAGTGTCTGTGACCTGTTTTCATTTCAAAAAAAGAACATTGGCACAAACCTAGCCTGTATGTATTTTTTTGTATGTCATCGAGAGTATTTAAATGATTTTCAATCAGGAAAAAAATGTGCGATTAAAATGCGATTAATCGCGAGTTAACTCAGGCATTGATGCGATTAATCGCGATTAAAAAAATGTAATCGATTGACAGCACTAATATATAGCAAAGCCACTGTGTTTACACCTATTCATCTCTGGTTGCAAACAACAGGTGATTACTGCCCCCTGCTGTACATATGCATGCATATAATTTTCATACATTCAGGGTGTCATGATCGGTTTTACGAATCTGACCCACATGCAGAGATACCCCTCAGAGAACACGGGAAAAGTTTAACAGGTTTATTGGGGTAAGGGTACAGGGGTTGGATCTGGAACTCAGTGAGCTGGTGAACCGGAACTGGAAGTGAGAAGGGAAGTTCAGAGGTCAGTTCAGATACCATGGGAATCTGGGATGTTGTTAGATAATGCTGGGGAGGGACTCGCGTTTGCGGGCGGCCTTGTCAGTCCTTAGAATCAAATCTGTGTGGGACCATCCAGAGAATAGTGAACATGTTGGAGGGCAGACAGGTTGACAAACGCTGGACCCGGAGGAGAAATGGAGCCGATGGGAACTGATCAGATCATGTGGAGGTATTCCCCTGCTCAGTGAGAACTTGGCTTTTCCCTCCAGGGGGAGAAGGTCCAGGTATCCAGTTAAACAGGAATTCTTACTGCCGAAGGAACAAAGATAAAAGTACAGAAGTCTCACAGAAACAACGCTTAGGTTAGACTCAGCTAATCTCAGCTTGGCTAGAGTACCCAAAACTGGCAAACACACCCCTCACATACTCCTCAAGATAATGGTCCAATGAGCCGCAGGTGTGCAGGGAGGCATAACGAGGACAGGACGCCTCCTGGTGGTGGAGAAAAGGAAACACACAAACAGACCGCACAAACTGGATTCCTAACACAGAGTTGAAATAATTGAAAAAGATTTAAAGCAATTGTTCTGATAGTTCATATAAATACTTTGACAATGTTACTAAATATTCCAAAAACATATTTTCAGTATTACAGTAATAAGTGGATTGTGAGTTATTTGCTCAGCGTTAGCATAACCACCATTAGTAAACTTCTTCTTCTTCTTCTTCTTCTCTGGTTGCAGACAATAGGTGTTGCCTCTTGTCTTTCTGACCCCTCTCTTCATATCACCTGAATCAAACAATGTATCGGGTCAGCTGATCTCGCAAATGCAACTGTTTAAATTTTCTAAACTGGAAGACAGGGTAGATGGGACCTGTTCTGTCCTGACTATATGGGATACACCCTAGACTCCTGGAAGGATTGGAGAATGGTGTGTTTTATGATACTGTTAGTGAAGGACATCAAATACGTGTATACATGTTTGGATACATAATACTCAGATTTGTTCTATTTTGGAGGATACCTGATGTATCTACGATTACAGAGGATGTAAATTTTGGCGATGATTAGGCTACCTGCCAATGTTGATGCGCTCAAACGTTGTGAACGAGCAGGACCTTGAGCTGAGCCAAAAGCTCGATGAGATTGAATGAAGCTGGCTGCGGTTGCTGAATTCAAGGGTGAGATGGGAAAGAATCTTGGATGTGCATGCCCATTTCAAGGCGGAAAAGCCCAACAAATTTGGAATATTGGATTCGCCAAGTGGAGCACAGAGACAAGGGCCGTTTCTCAATATGCTTTTCTCGAGCGTTCTCGTGTGCTTGTGACAGGTCATTAGCCTCAGCCCAAGCACTGTTCCATTTGTCGATAATTCCAGACCAAGAATGCACCAATTCCCAGGATGTTGCTCTCGCCCTGCCCTCTTTATCAAGTATAAATCAGAGCAGACTTGTCTGTTCTTGAGAGTAAAAGCTGTCCCAGTCTGCACTGCGGCAGCAGCAGCTTTCAATGGAGTGCTTCATTGAAACTTATAAGTTCTCTTTCAGTTCCTGTTGTTCAATAAAAGTACGTTTAAGGATCATTTCATTTCATATATGGTCTATCTACAGATTTAATGCGTAATAAAAAAAAAGATTTCCGAAGTTGAGAGGACCACGGCAACCAGCGGAACTCCAAAGCAAACAGCAGCCCTCTATTGGCATAGCCATGTGTGAAGGACCGCTGGCTCTGATGGCGATTTTTTTTTTGTTATGTTTTGCAAAATGTTCATTTGATTTATGTTTATTTGACCGTGTTAATTATTATTGCCCCACTAAATTAAAAGAAGTCAGAATTTATTATTATCTAGAGACTATTAATAACAGGAGGTGAAATGCAGCTCTAGACAAGGCTAGCATGTGATGACATCACAAGTACGCTTCTGTTCCAATTGACCCTGATTTATGCTTTGTTTTGAATTGAGAAAAGGCCAAAGACTTCAAGGCAGATGAAAAATTCTGTACAGCTTGCTCTCAAAGCAAAAGTGTATTTCTGATTTCAGCATCCTCCTAATCAAAAGTTCCCTGGATGTTAAAGTGGAAGGGTCCAGAATTTTCGCAGGTCAGTCTGCCGCAGACATCCTCCAGGAGCCCACCTGCCTGTCCACCCTCTAACACACCATCACCAGAGAGAGTCTCAGTTTGTACCTGGACCCAGGACACCATCCTTCCAAGCCCAAACAACCTCAAACCCTGTGAGTTTAGCTTTCTCCACCTTCCCACCTCCTCTGACCAGTTATTCATCATCACTCACTCTATATTTTCCCCAAGTAGAACCCAGGAAGATGCTGCCTGACACAATTTCATGTTCATTGTCAAAAAAAGCCTCTTACTAAATCAAACAAACTGTCTCCGTGGTTGCCCTGATTTAGAGTCGTTCTTCTCTAATCATGTCAGGTTGATGATTTTCTTTATCCAGACCCAGCTGATTTTTATTGGTTACCCCTGCCATAAGGGAACTGCCTCAAAGTGGGGTCCTTAGCAGCCAAAATGACAGCTCTTTGGCACGCATGGTCTCAGTCAATCATTCCCCTGTCCACCTCCCCCTCTGTATGTGAAAAATGGTTTGCACTGAAAGTGTAATCTGAATTACAATGCAAATTGTAGTTGACAATAAAGATAGATTGATTGATTGATTGATTGATTGATTGATTGATTGATTGATAGCAAGGAGAGAGGAGCAACCCCAAAGAGGAGGTTGTCTTTCCGCCACCACTGACCAGTCCAGAGTAAGTTTTATTTTGTGAAAGATTTACATTCAAATGGCAATAAGAGTAGGAATTTAAGTAGTTTAAAATTCTTGCCAGTACAATTTTTTTTAATTAAAGGCTCGTTTTGTTTGCCTATGCCCTACTTGAATTTTATAAGAATACATTGTTCTCAAATATCAACCAATACAACTAATATATCTACACTGACATTGGCCTTGTCAAGTTTTTTATTTCTGGAAATGGACAAAAATACCTGGATTTGAACACTTTGCTGCACGTCCTTCTGAAGATCATGAACGTAGATGAAGGCAACCTGGCAAAAGATACAGCAGTCGGACTCACAGATTACCCGTTGAATACAATGTTCAGTCAATGCAAAGTTATTCTGGGAGGCAGAATAATTTCACAGTTGAGCGTGACTGACCCGTAGAGAGCAATGATTGAAACTCTTCTAAACTCAAAGGACACGTTAAAGAGTAAATTCAGTGTAGGTTTCTTTAATAAAGACATGTCAGGAGCTATAGACTTAATTGTTGTGAATAATGGTCCGAACAGAGGGATGAATCAGAGTGCCTCTTTTACAACTAATTAGAGAGAGCCTTATCTGATGGGCCCACTTGACGTAGATATTTATTTTTTCTATATTTTTCTAAACATATTTAGGAGAATCTCTTTTTGGGAACACTGCCAAAATATATTGTTTTGGGTGGTTAGGTATGGTTCAATACAAAGCTTTCACAGGAAGGAGAGTTCTGTCACAGAGGAGAACAAGTGGAGAAAAAACCTTTACTGTGATTAGTGAAGCTCAATGCTTTCGGCATTTGACTCAGTTTCATAGCAAGCAATGAAAGACTGTCAAATGATTTCAGAGCGATTTAATGAACAAGTTTAACAAACTCCTCCTCCTACAGATGTCCTGAAACTCCTGTCCTGGTTACTAAGACAGTGACTAAGGATTGTAATAAGATGCATTTTTTTCTTGGCAGCATTACTGACGAGAGAGGAGAAAGAACTGAATTGAAACAAAGCGTGGTTGGTTCATCTGCGTCATTACAATAATGGTTAGAAGAGCCACAGGCACCTACTGTACAGCAACCATGCTTCTGTCAGTGTACCCCAGGACAGCTGTGGTTACACTGTAACTTGCTGCAATTAGTGTGTGAATTTGTGTGTACATTCACACACTTTTATCTAAATTTATGTTGCTGAATTCAGTCAGACACTAGATATGGCTGTGACTTAGAGTAATGGAGGCAGCTGGGACATAACCTTTTTCTAAATTGAAATTAAAGAGTAAGTCTGGGTAGCACTGCTGCCTTGCAGCAAGAAGGTTCTGGGTTTGATTCCTGGCCAGGGGTCTTTCTGCAAGGAGTTTGCATGTTCTCCCTGAGCATGCGTTGGTTCTCTCCGGGTACTCGGGCTTCCTCCTACAGTCCAAAAATATGACTGTTAGGTTAATTGGCTTCTCTAAATTATCCTTGGGTGTGAGTGTGTGCGTGAATGGTTGTTTGTCCTGTTTGTCTCTATGTTGCCTTGGTGTACCCCGCCTGTCGCCCATTGACAGCTGAAGATAGGCACCAGCACCCCTTGTGACCCCTTTTGGGAGTAATCGTGTTAGAAAATGGATGGATGGATGTCTTCTTGGTGGGTTTTTTCAGATGTACAACTGCTCGTCTCAGCAAGCCCCGACCTCTCCACACCTTCAGTTCTCTGCTTGCCAAGCTTGCTTCTACAGCTATACCCCTTCAATCCTCCATAGTTTGCCCCTATACAGTAGTAGCCATTTTAAATTTCCCCACTTTCCTTGATGGGCCCTCAGCTGGTCCTCTACAATTCCTGTTTAAAAATCAGTCTTCTACTGAAATATTATTTCTGCCATGATTTGTGGACATTAAGATCCAAGGAGAAGCGTAATCTCCTGGTCAGACCCTTAAATTTATCGAAAGAGGGGATTCAGAGTAAAAAAAATATGCAGGCGCAGGAGAAAGCCAGTGGCTGGAAGTTGGAGGATGTTTTGCTGGGAGTCGCAGAGGAGTAGGCTGCCATTCGGCTAACGTTTGACTGGCTATTTTGAATGGCTGCTACTGCAGCTAGCACCGGCCAGCCACAACCTCTCCCGACTTTAGCTACCCAGTGGGTCTCTACGATGTTCCACTGTCTTCCTCAAATGCAAAAAAAAAATAAAAAATATGTGACAGTGAATTGCTTTCGCTGACCAGGTGAATTTCAAGGCAAATAAATGCAGATGAACCAACTGCCGAAATTTTCCCTAGGTTTCTCTTTCGGTGTGAACACACCATTACATGAATGGCACTCAAGGTGAGCCTCTAGTTGTGTGACCCTCCTACTAAATCAAATGCCTGAAATACTGAGAATGGGATGAGATGCAGCCCACAGGGAGCATGCCACTTGGTTTCCCTAAAAAAAACATCAAGCCAGAGTTGACTGCTTCACAAAAGGAGATCCAGTTATGACACATGCATGAAAGCAACAGAAAAGGTATTCTGTGCACAAATGATGTGTGCCTTTGAATTGCTTACCTGGCCATTTATCTACATGGCCTGTTTTCAATAACTATGAAAAGTTATTGCTGTTTATTATCGAGTAACAACCTGAATTTTGCCAATAAGAACAACATTATTAAATTACAACATGAAAATAAATTACTTGATGTAGGTATAATTTTGTAAACATTATTTGGAAACATAGCTGATGTATTTTCCACTGTGGTGGCAGTGACAGTTAAGAAAAAGCCAATCAGATTCTTTCAGCATTGTTCCCTCCCACTTTTCAATATTATATTAGACTGAAGCATTGAGGATATGCCTCTCTTTTTGTGCAACCTTTTGAGGATTTAAATGAAAATGCTGGTCATGTTTTATTTACTCCTGTTGCTCAGAGGCAGCTGTAAGTACAAAATATGACATTAAACCTCTTTATAAAGTTATTTTGTGCTTCATTAATTTTTTACATGTCAAAAACTTCTTTGCCTTTTTTTTTTTTTTAGATCTAACCAGTGGGTACAGTTTTGTGGTAAAAACTGCTAATGCTAGGGAAAATGTAACAATGAAATGTCCTCGCTCACCATCCACTCAATCCAAAAGTTTGTTTTGGGTAAAATTTTCTTCCGTGAAGTGGCCTGAATTTCTTGGACAAACAATAACCTTGGATTATGACAAGGTCACCAAAACGCGACACCTAACATCAAAACAAGAGGAAGGAACATTTATTCTGCATATTAAAGAAACTCAGCAGAACGACACTGGACTTTACTACTGTATTAAAGTTGAAGCTGATCTAAAGCTGATATTCGTGAATGGAATTTTTCTCAAGATCAATGGTAGATAAACAAATTTATATCGTAAATATATTCAATATTTATATATTATATGCATTTCAATGCACTCTTCGCTTTGCAATAAATGTCAAATCTTTTAATTTTTAGGACCAGAACCAGAGGTCTCTACTGTAACTCAAGAGCAGCTACCTGATTCACTCCGTCCAGGAGAGTCAGTAACATTACAGTGTTCAGTTTTCTTTCACTGTAAGAGGAAAAACTGTCCAACTTATCACAGAGTGCATTGGTTCAAAGCTGGCTCAGATGAGTCTCATCCCAGTCTTATCTATGTTGATGGGAAAAGTGGAAAAGATTGTGATGGGAGTCCTGAGGCACACACATGTGTGTATAGGTTCTCCAAAATGGTCAGCCACTCTGATGCTGGAACATATTACTGCGCTGTGGCCACATATGAAGAAATTGTTTTTGGAAATGGAACTAAACTGAAAATTCAAGGTATGTATCGAAACCTTTTTTGAAAGTTGAGATGAGTTAAAAGTTGATAACCAAATTACAACAAATTAAAAACCTTAAGGGAAAACACAATTTAAAATACAAAGTAGTGTATAAAAAACTTTCTTTGAAGCTTGAGATGGTTAGAAAAATGCTTCAAACATTGAATGAATGCACAAATTTATAAAAGAATATTTAGGCTTTATACTTTTTTCCAGAACTAAGGGATTTTTGGCGGTCCAAAAATACTCTGTCGTTATGCGTCGCCGTGGCTTCATGTCTGGTTGTCATTTTGTGCCTGGTTTACATCATGAAGAAGAAAACTTGTTTTTCCTGCAATGGTAAGTTTCATAGATCAGTTTTAAGGTAGTTTGTAGTAGCAAACTATGGAATTAATATTCTTTATTGGAAAATTTGTTCCATTTTTTAACAGATGCCATCAGAGGACATGGAGCTCAGCATAATGAAGGGGTAAAGTCCAAAAATGTTAACACTATGTTTGCTGCTTAAGTTTAAATTAACATCTGCTTGCCCATTATTTTCCTCTATATATTTCTCAGAAAAGTGAACAGTCTTTGGTCTATTCTGCGCCAAACTTCACCAGGGGCAAAGGTGGAAAAGCAGAAAGAAGAAAAGTAAATGCAACTCATGACGAGACGGTCTACACAAGCGTCATTAAATAAGTCAGAAGGTCGTCGTTGTTTTGTCTGGAAAACGTTTACTGTGATCGGTTTAGAGCCTCATTGTACACCATTTGAATCAGCTATTCTATTATTAAAATCACATGTACACCCGCAGTTTCTAATTCTGATTCTGTAACTGCATTTTTTCCCAGGTTTTATGCAATTTTGATTCTTCCTGTGGCTTTTAAAGTAAAACTTCTGTCATAACGCTGTTTTGCATACCCTAAACATTTGTATTTAAATGGATGTTTTCTAGTCAGATATTTTTCTTAATATACCTTCCTGATGTATTGCTTTGCTGTGGACCGACAACCTGTCCAGGGTGTACACTGCCTTTCACCCTAAACTAATGGAGAGAAGCACCAAACCCCATGGACCCTGATGGATGAGCTGCCAAAAATGGATGGATGTCTTTGGCACAGATTTTGTTCCTGTAGATCATAAGAACTTGCTTGATAATTGTCAAGACTTTCAAGTATTTTGTTTTCAAATGCTTTTTTAACTTGAAATGGAAATTAAATATCTCTGCAGCTGAATGAAGAATCTTTTATAGGGCATTCCAGGTTTTTTAGAGGGTAGATATATATATTGAAATGTACATTTTTTTTTCCCTTTTTTAAGTAGTTTCAAGTTATGCCTGATATATTAGAGATGCCTGCTATTGTTTGCTGTATAACACAATATAGTTGCATTTGACGTTTGTCAGATTGTCAAATTGAGAAAGACCAAAGTTTTTGTTTTATTTGTGAAAAAACTCAATGTATACCAATTTAAAAAAAAAAAATGTTTTTGGAAAAAAGCCATAGAATAATTTTTTTTTTATTATTTTGTCTGAATCATTGTTTGTTTTTAAAATATTTTACAAAAGGTGGTTTAAATTAATAAACTATTTCTCTTGTTCCTTATTGTGCCTGTCTATACGAATAAAACGCAGCTAATACATCACTATTTATTGCTGATTCTTTATGAGAATATGAGAATCACTAAAATAAATGCTTATATACTATTTTAATAATTTCACAAGTTTTTTTCACATGTTTGTGTCTTTTTAAACAGTTAACTCCAGATCCTTTATAAAAAAAGGAAAAACATATCCTGACTTTAAATGAAGCCAACATTCATAAATGCATTAATAAAATAATGATGCTGTTCTGACAAGGTCGTTATTGAGAGGGATTTTTGTATTTATATCATTGAAAGATATAGCTTGAATGCGGCAAGGGTAGAGTGCCTTCTCCGGGTCAAGGGGGGTGTCCTGCCCCAAGCGAAGGAGTTTAAGTATCTTGGGATCTTGTTTACGAATGAGGGAAGAAGGGAGCGGCAGATCGACAGGCGGATTGTGTGATTTTAAACATTTGATCACAATATTCTTTTGAAAAGACTTTAAAGTGCTATGGAAATTAAGGGAACTGCACTAGGATAGCTTAAATGTTTTTCAATAATCAATCTTCTTTAAGCTCTGAGGTTTTGCAGTATCATAGGGATAAATGCTGGGGTAATTCTCTTCAGTATAATGAGCTCTTATATGTGGCTGTGACAAAACCATTTGCAAGTCTATGTTTGGCCATTTCGAGTTATATACAGATCCTCAAAACCGTGGAGTCTAAGCTTTCCAGTAATGTTAAAATCAAAAAGAAATTGAAGATGTGATTACCTGAGAATCGGCACTCTGCAAAGAACATTAAAGTTATAGTGGAGGATTTTCGCAAATTTATGAGAAGACCCGCCCTCTCCACTTAAGAAAGAAAATGCATATGGACAACCCTGTACCCGCTCCGGAGAGGGAACACCTATTAAATGCATGAGGGAGCGTACACGAGCTCATTTCTCCTTGTGCACGCTGTGTTAAAAAGTTGCTGTTTGCATCACTCATACAAGCTTACTTTCCAAAAGATGATTTGACATTTTTCCACTACTGTATGTCAGACTCACGTAAGTGAAAATGGGGACAAGCACATAGGACCGCCTTCTGTAAACATATCAACAGAATGATTGACAATTAGGACGACCACTTATTTTGATGCTCCAACTGGAAAAAAACTTCTTCCACTATACCTTTAACAGGAAAGTGGCTCAGAAGGTTCCACTCTGGATGCCAACTGGGCAGCGTAACAAAAGTTGGTAAAATGAATAACTTCATTATTACTCAAGGTTCCAAAGGGAATTGTCTGCACTGTCAATGGCACTCTCTTTCTATGTAAAATTTTATCTCAATTAAGTGTTTTTTAAACCATTTAAAAATACAAAAAAAAATCCAGGGCTTCTAGGTGACAACAATCGATTACTCAATAGGTGGGATGATAACAGGGTAGGTTTAGGGTTTGTGATCAACTTATCAGTGAATAGGTATTAATTAGGGCCTGGTGTTGTGTTAACTTTATCTGTAATCATCAAGTAGAGCCCTGTGCTCTTCTTCCAAAGGCAGGGTCTTGCATAGTTCTTATCTAAGAACCTAATAAAAGCTCAGTTTAAATGTGCAAAATTTTCACCATCTGATCTAAATCTTAGTCGATCAGAAATTCCAAATATCTGTTTACATGGACCCCATATAAAATCATTTCATCATAACATGTGTATACATGTGTATACATGTCAGTATGTAATAAGATGAAACCTTTTAAGCATGCATTTAAATGTGCTTTAATGACACATTGATGGTGCACAAATGCACAGTAGAGATAATTTTACTCCAATGATCCAAAAGGGTGTGCATATGGATACCAATCGGAATGGCAATTTCCAAAAACTCCTGTCATGGGGCAACCAAAAGAGGACTCAAATGCAAGACTCAACTTAGAAGAGAACAGAGATTATTGCACCAAAAATAAAACAGAGAGTTCAAAAAACAACTGAGCCAGACACAAAATGACAAAAGGAAAAAAAAAGAAACTAATCAGCAGAGTTGCATGGGACACTGTACACTTTGGGAATGAAATTTCTTTCAGATCGTAGAGACTCTTTAAGTGTTTTTGATGTGATTAGGCCTTTAATCCAATTATTTGTTTCTACTGTATGTAAAAATAGCAACTGTCAGTGTTGTGCATAATCATATATTCAATGCCCACCACAGGCTGGCATTATAATAGGGGTGATTTAATCAAATAATATTTGGAGTTTTTCTGTGAACAACTGGAAGTGTTAGGACAACAAATGAAAGCGTGAATCTAGCTCAAATCCTGGTCAAACAGATAACTCTGCACATATATTGTATAAATTCACCACAACTATGGGGTGCCATTTAGTACAGAAACAATTTTTCCACTCTCACATACACCACTATAACCATATACACACACACACATACAGTCACCCTTACGCACACTCACAAAAGTATTTTTCCTCTCACACACCACTAAAACCATAGACACACCATAAGAGACACTGTCCCCTTAAACTCACAAACTAAATATTTCATGCTAATACTAATCTTAATGAGAGATTATAAATGTGTGTCTGTGAACTAACACTAGTCTAAATAGGAGATTATACATATGTGGACATGAACTAATACTTGTCTTTATGAGAAATTATACATGTGTATACTGTATGTGCATGAACTGACACAGGGATGTCAACTCTCCCCCATTGGGTGTGAGACTCACCCATCTCAGTGTCTTCAAACGCTTACACTTCATATCCGCAATTGTTCATGCTAAAAAATTGACTTTAAAACTCAACTCCATTCCATTTATTTATATATAAAAATACCATGCTGAAAAAAATCCTGCCATGTCTACAACACAACTTTATTGCTAACACACAAGGACATGCCAGGTTCAGACCCAATTTTGCACCAACCCACCTATTCACTGTGCTGGCAGCAGCTAAGTTAAAGAGCATGCTCAAGATATTGAAAAATGACCAGGATTTCTGAGCAGCTATTATAAGTTGTCATTTAAATTTTTATCTCATCTTTATCTTATCTCGAGTACGATAATTCACATTGCAAATTAATGAAGATGTGAATTAATATAAATAAAATTTACAACAGCTAACTTAAATTATTAATTTGGAGACCTAGTGTAGGATCACATCAAATTGATATCTCAAGGTTTGTTTTTTCTATCCAGCTGATTTAGTTCCACTTTTATTTCATGTTTTGCGCACAAGTTAAATAATTGCTCAGTCTAGTTGAGTGATCTTGTTGGAATTTAAGACTAATTAAGCAACATAAATATCTAAATTCATAAAGCTTTCAGCTATGCCTCTCATACCTATGGGAGGTCCAAAAAATTATAGAAAAAGAACCATTGCAATTTATTTTTCAAAAGATCAGCCACCCAACAAAAGAGTACCACATAAGACACAGAGAGGATGTGCAGAACAAATCATTTATCCAGGATTGATAGAGGAGGAACAACAGGGATGTTCTCATTTTATTATTCATTTATCCATGTTTTGGTCAGATTATCACAGTCACTAACCCGTGTTTCTGTTAGACATGTGAAATCATATTTTAATGTAAATTCATTCTGGCTTAAATATTTATATAAATGTACTCTTTATCAGATGATATTGTCCCAAAATTTAGAAAACGCCTATTTCTTAAATGTCTTAAAATGTGTGTTATTTTTTTGTTAACTTATGCAGGGCAGTTAATTATACGTCAGCATGAACACCTAAATTCGGCCAATCATATATCAAGGGTCATCTGTCAATCAAACATTTTTGGTCATAGCATCTTGATTCAAATGTCGCAACTAATATATGCAGTGATTGAAAGTAGATTAGACAATTAGAGGTTCCTGTTACAGTTGTATAGTTGGAGAGTGAATTGTTTGCCATTTCTTAATTCAAAGGAACATAAGTATGGACTTGGGTCCTTGCCAAGTGTGTTCTTGAGAAGAACACTGAGAAGTGTTGACTTGTGGAGAACGGGAGCACCCTGAATAAATATGAGTCTATTGGAACAGAAGTGTACTTGTGGCGTCACCACACACTTGGCTAATCTGGAGCTGCTTTTCACCTCCTGTTATTAATAGTCGTAATTAGTTGATAATAACAAACTCTGACTTTTCATTTAGTGGGGAAACAATAATTAACGCAGTCAGATAAACACAAATCAAATGAACATTATGCCAAATAAATCAAAAATAATACCATCATAGCCAGCGGTCTTTCACACATGACTATGCCGAGAGAGGGCTGCTGCAGACAGTCAAGGATTAGGTCCGATACACTTGGAGCTCCACTGGTTGCCACGGTCACGCATTAAATCGGTAAATGGGCCATATAGTGACACTTAAAAGTATAATGTTCACGCTTGAAATGATCTTAAAACGTACTTTTATTGAACAACAGCAACAGAAAAGATAACTTTTAACTTAATACTCTGAGCTCTGTGAGCGCTCCATTGAAAGGAGATGGAAAACACACAAAACTCTTGCTCCTTGCATGTTTCTGCTGTCCATAGCGTTCATTGACAGTGTCATTGCTAAATCACCAATTTAGTGCTACTTGGTCCCGATGTCATTTCCCATTGGGAACCTACTAGCACTAAGTTGCTAACTGGTTAGCAATGATGCTTCCGAGAAACCATTACAAATTGTTTATTTCTATTTTAAAGCAATCTCTGCTAGTAGCCATTGTACAATTTTTCAACAAATCAACATGCTAAGCTGGACTAGTCTGAGCAATTGTTGCATACAAGTGTTAACTGTAATGCTTTAGCTTTAGTTTAAGAACTGTAATCATTTTGTTGAGTAAAAAGAATTTTAATATTTTCCCAAATCCTTGGGTGTTTGTAATAGCAAAGTCCATGTTTTCCTTAAAAACGTCATAAGAAGTTAAGAGTGGGAGTTTTAAACAGTTCATACAAGCGTTGGTCATGGGGTAACATTGGTTTGGAGGACCCTTCTTCACTGCCCTAAGAGAGAAACTCAATGGACGGTGCCAGGTAAAAGTCGATTGGTGGTATCTAATTTGCTCCAGTTGCAAATGCAAGGATGTTTTTGGATGATCCCTCTTCATCCGTAGAAAACATTTATTTTTTGTTAAAGTACTATTTTGCCATTTCCTGTTAAAAGTACAAATTATAACTGTACATACACTTATGTTTAATAAAACGATGAATGTTAAAAAGGGAAATGCTAGAATTATGTGGATTGTTTTTTTAGATAATGTCTATGCCTTTGAAGGGAGTTTTTGAGAATGCTGGCAAGAATTTAGTTTCATACTGTCCTTTGGTGGATTATATCCAAGTTCACTAGATGTGCAATTTTAAATGATACAGAATATTATTTAAGGGGAATCTTCCCTTGAGTACACTAGGCCTGGGTTTTTTTCTTTATCACCTCTTTCAACTCTGACCCATTGTCATGTCTGCACTTTGGTCATGTTGTTTAAAAGTATTTCTGTTTTCACACCCCACTTCACCTGTTTATTTTCACAGATTGTATCTCACTGCAATGCACTATAATAAGAACTCAGAATGCACACAAAAAAAGACATATAGTCTTATGTATAGTCTTATGTTCCCAAAAGCCAAAAAAGAAAGGTAACAGAAGCTAAAGACAAAACAAACCATTTGTAAGTTTACACTCATGTATTGACATAAAAATAAGCTATCAGTTTTACAAAGTGATACAGAACAAATGCATGATAAAGTTTTATTATTCCACACCTCAAGCTATGTCTACAACTTGAATGTAGACATAGCCTGATGTGTGGCTATGTCAACTTGGTAGTTTGCCCCAGTTCTCAATTATCTCCGGCCTTTCGTGGATGAGCTGAAGAATATTCCGGTGCCTTCCCAACTGTCTGCCCAGTATATGTAAAAGACCTGCCTTGGATGAAGCTGTGGCTGCACATATGTTCTGCTTCAGTCAAGGGAATGTCTGAAGCCAGTGTATGGACCTCATGTGTCAGAAAATTCCCTCAGTATTCACAGTAGCACACAGGAGAGTATCAAAATACGAACACTTTTCCTAAGGAATCCCCAACACCACCTCATGAACGACCTTTAGACAAAGTGTCTGCATTACCTACAGAACGGACAAAAAAACTATGTGGGAATGAGAGTAGCACATAAGGTTTGTCATTTAATTTTTATTAGAAGAAATCATTTCTTCTGAGAACAAGAGTTGAAAACTGTTTGTAAAAAAACAAAGTTTCTTTCATTTCTAAATGTTATGTGTACAATTTCTTCAGTAGGATGAATTTCAAATTTAGAATTGTTCCCACAGCCCTATGATTGTCCGTTATATTTTGGTAATAGATTCAATCTTTAACCTCTGTCATGTAATGAAAGTGTGAGGAGAGTCATTCCTGTTTTCGTTTTGGTTTGTTTTTAAATAGGAAATGAAAATAACAATGGCTGTCCTGATTTTTTGTGGCATTTTTATGTTGAAGTTCTTTACAGGTGGTGTAGAATCTGTAGCAGAATGGTTCTACGCATCGATACATCAGGTGTCTTCGGAAAGTTACACGGTTCTGAGAATGAAAACACAAGTAGACTTCAAAGCAATGAAAACCTCACCCTTAGCCAAAGTCAGAATCAGAGGAATACCATGTGGTTCAGATAATCCAACACCTGACTTTAAAGGTCAGTAATATTGCATTGTACTGATTGGGATTTAATATAAAATCGTTATAATTTAAATGGTCTGTTGTCCTTTTTTTTTTCTTTAGAGCATCCAACAACCAAGGTTGAATCTTAAAAATAAAATAAGGAGGAGTAACAAATTCAGGATACAGAAACATTATTACCAAGGCTGAAGGCGTTTTTATTTCTACAAAAAAAAATGTCAATGGCTTAATTCTGTAATTCTGTATTCTGTTCAGTCACTGAGATACAGTACTAGAAATTTAATACTTTAAAAAGTACAATACTCTGACAATACAGAGCAATAGGCTATTGAAGAAAACATTATCTGGATGGATAAAATAAAGCTAAATTATCACCACACAGAAGTGGCATGCCTGTAAAACATGCCTCTTATTGTTTATATCACACAATTTATTTAATCCAAAAACAATTAATAAAAAAAGGGAAACAAAAAAAAAATGGTTAAAGTCACCTACTGTATCTTTTTTCTTTAGTTTTTCAAAGGACTTTGGGCTACATCACTTAACCTACTTCAAACTGACATATTAGGTAAATCTATTTCAGACAAATCTTCTCATAAAAAAGGCTTTGTTGTTATCACAGCGATTTTATTAAGACATATAAGACTTGTGTAGATTACTTAGAAATTTTATAACATGATACGATTTTTGACATTTTTGCTTAATACATTTAATGCTAGTGTAGCAGGAAACTCACAAAGATGGTGTATTTTGAAACAGCCAATAAGGTGACAGGATCTAAAAAAAAACCTCCTCCTACTTAAATATGAACAACTGCAATCTCAGAAGACAGTCTCAGAATGGTTCTCTTTTGGGTCACTCTTCTTCTTCATCAAGGATGTGAGTTAAAGCCTCAGCAATTTAAATTTTGTAATTTAAGTATATAACTGATGCTTGCTGAACATTTTGTTTAACATTTTGTTTTCCTTTGGCTCTATAATGTGGGGTGTTTTTCCTTGTCTTACACCAATTTTATACCAGTTTCTCCTTTGTTTGTCTAATACAGATGCTTTGGTTCCAGTGATGACAGTTTATCTTGGTGAAGCAGCAAACTTTACATGTGATTTGCCGGGTAATCATGATAGTAGTGGTGAACATTTCTGGTACAAGCAAACAACAGGAGATACTCTGGAAGTAATTGTGAAGTTTGTGAATTATGCAAACCCACAGTATGGAACACATTATTCTGATTCAAGAATAAAAAGTGTAATTACTGACAAAATGAGCATCCTCACTATTTTAGACACAGCTATAGAAGATGAAGGAATGTATCATTGCGTTTTCACCGACTGGCAAACAAACATTTGGCATGGGACCTATCTATTAATAAAAGGTAATGTCTTTATCATTTCTAGGTATTTTTCTTTTTTCAGAATTCACATTTTACTGGGATTTGCACATATGGTATTTTTTATGCATTATAATATCTAAGTTTGGACTATGTATGTGCTTTTCTTCAAAACTAAGTTAAACAGAGAAAATAATTAGGCTTTTGAGTGAAAAGATATGATGCGTATGTATATATATATATATATATATTCTTCTTTTTCCGCAAATCACATGCCAATAAGATTTTCTCAATGATACAAATAAACTCTCTAGTGGATGTCTCATAAGCATATTTAATGTGAGAATGTAGTCTTAGGGAATTTGTGAAATAATCTAAAAAGGCATAAAAATCTGCATTTGGTTCATTTTAGTGTGAGTAACAAAAAAAAAACATTGACTTCTTTTACCAGTCAAAAAAATCTAATTTTGAAATTGGTATTGTTGCCGTTAAATTTGGGGTTTAAAGAGCTTGTGAAACTGTAGCATCTTAAGGCAAAACACAGAGATTGAAAAGGCACAAATGACCAGTTTATAGAGTAAGTAAATGTTGACAATAAGTAAATGACTGCTGAACAGATACAACTCTAGATTCTTATGTTGTTGGGTTTTTTTTTGAAACACTGGTCAGTAAGGAAGTAAAGACGTGCTTCAGGTGCGCTTATATTGCCTATTTTACAGTCCTAGGTAGGGCAAATAAGTTCAGATTTTTTACTTTTTTTAATCTCATTGTGTTTTTTCATTTGCAAGTAAACTCTTTCACACCATTATTTGTTTTGACTAGTTTTATTTTTTTTGGCAAGCCACTTCAAATAACATGAGAGTTGTGATGGTGTCAGTGAGCAACATTTTCATCGGTACAATGTTTACAAAAGTAATTTGTTAAACAACTAATTTACGGACATCTAATGATTAGAGAGATCATCAGAAGTATACAAAAAAAACACATATTCTAAAATATCTTAAACTGTCATCTGTGTTAAGATTGGGACACAATATAGATTTTTTTTTGTTTTTTTATTTTTTAATGTTAACACACATATTTGAAAACCTTTTACAAATGTTATTGGGGTAAGGTTGAATTCAATAAATGTTTTCCTACCTTACTTTACCTTTTGTGAAATTCTTAAAATTCCTACATTTTAAATATGTCTGAGACTCCCTTACAATTTAAAAAACTGAATTTTTCAATGCATCATCTAAGAGTTTTGTTTGATATCCGACAGGAAACACTGCAGGGACATCAAACTACAAAGTATTTCAGAAGCTGATGGAACCAGATTCTCTTCATCCACAGGATTATGTGACTCTACAGTGTTCAGTCCTCTCAGACTTTGAGAGCAAGACATGTTCAGAAGAATTTAGTGTTTTCTGGTTCAGATCAGATAAGTCTCCACCAGATATCATCTACACTGAGGGATACAGAACCAACACATGTCAGAAAAAAATCGACCATCGAACTAGATGTGTATATAACTTCTCTAAGGACATCAGATCCTCCGATGTTGGAACCTATTACTGTGCTGTGGCCACATGTGGAGAGATACTATTTGGAGTTGCAACCAAGCCAGAAGTTGGTAAGATTTTATATGTAGGTTTTGAAAATGTCTTTTTTTCAAACATACTCTTGCACTTAAAATGATTTTTGGTCAATTGTGTTCTTACTTTACAGTGACAGACCCAGTATCACCTTTACTTCTTATTGCTGTATCCTGTTTGATTATTTCTTTGATTGCAAATATTGTTTTGATCCGTCTCAAAACTCCAACAGCAGCATGTAAACAATTTAAAGGTAAGAGTTTGTCACTGATTTTAGGGGCTGTAGAAAATTATCACTTTAATTATTCAGAAGTTAATAATTTAATCTGCACATAGAGAGATCACGATAACCCTTGAAATATTAATTTGTCTTAGATGCATGAGAACAGTGCTGAGCAAACTTTCATTAATGTGTAAGAAATTAGCTGTATTTTTAGGTTGTTTTTTTGTCAATTTGGTTAAGAAAAACCAGCTTTGTCCACCCAAAAACGATTTATTGTTTGGCATAATTCCATTCTTAAAGTTGTTGAATTGCACAGCAGTAAAAGAAACAATATACATATACATTTTCTATCTCTATGTATGTATGTGTTTAAGAGAAGTGCTATGCATAAGTGTTTATTTGAGAGAGTATTTAGTATTTATGTTCCAAGTCCATTTCTATGCATTCAAGGCAGACTATTTGTTTCTGGCTGTCATCATTGTACACAGATACATTGCATTTCCCTCAGCAACTGGGTGACCTTATTGTCTTTATAACTCAGGCTAAATTAGCATCACGTTTCTCCTTGGTTGACCCTGTTTCTGTCTTTCCTGTGGTTGAGTTGGGGCTGCTGTTACCCCATATTTTCCCATTGCTTCTGCGATCAGGTTCGCAGCTGGAGGAAGCTTTCTGTTCTAATTTTGTGAAGAACTCTTTTGAGAGCACAGCGAGGAAGAGCCATCATGCAGTGTTGACACTGTACCATTCAGAAATTCAGGGAGCTGAGATTTGAAAAATGGTGGCAACCCTGAAGATATTACACCACAGCCCTATGATTGTCAATAGTGTTTGCACATCTTTTGGTCTTGTTGCAACATTGGATGATTTCATTTTATTTCTTGCTCCTGTATTTGATGTACAGTGTGCTCAGGAATAGAACAGCCATTTTTTTCTTGAAGCAGGTGACGATTTTAAAGAATGCTATTAAGCCCAACAGTTCCTGTGAACCTCTCTGCATTGAGAAGCCTTGATCACAGGAGGGATATTTGCCTTGTTTTGTGTCAGGTCTAAGCACCTAAAACATCATACATACATAGAAAGAAAGAAGGCACAGAGACAATTAATTTAGTTTTACTGGCGAGGAGAGTAGGAAGAGACTGCAGAGTTTACAAATCTCCAACCCACTCTGCCGGTCTTCAGCTTTCTCCTTGCTATTTATCGAAGTGAGGGGATGTCCCTAATTACACAAACTGAGGTTTAACTAAGGGAAAGGGAAACAAAATGATCTTACTTTAAACCTCAGCACATATGTTAAAACAAAATATGGGGTTGTTTCACAATTGAATTGTTCCAAGAACACATGCTTAAAAGAAACATATGATAGAGGATGTCAAGGCC
Source organism: Cyprinodon tularosa (assembly GCF_016077235.1). Classification (NCBI taxonomy): domain Eukaryota; kingdom Metazoa; phylum Chordata; class Actinopteri; order Cyprinodontiformes; family Cyprinodontidae; genus Cyprinodon; species Cyprinodon tularosa. Next base: position 1,985,578 of record NW_024039352.1, read on the forward strand.
TCTTTTACAACCCAACATGTGATAGAGAATGTTCAGGCCTCTTTCACAACCTGTCCGTTGCATGACCTTTATCTGGAAAGATCTTAAGCAAGAGTTAATAAATGATGAATCACACATTATACATCATAATAGTTCATTAGCACACAACCCATGAAACACAAACAAAGTAAGAGTACAAATAAAATATTTAGAACATTTTGCCATAAAGTCAAGTAAAAGTTTTCTTTCATCCCCTGGTTGTCTAACGTGTGCAAATGGATTATATGTATAAAAAAAACCAACAGTAACTTTAGTCCTATCGAAATCCTCAAAATGAAATTAATAAATACTTCCATAATAATCCATAACGCATACATATGTTATGTGACAATATCATATGGTTAGGGTTATCCAGGACTGATATTATTAAGGCATTTTTAAATTTAATTTCAGCTATTATTAACATAATTTTAAAGAATTGAGCATTTATTTTTTAGTGACACTTTACATTAATTACTCTGTCTGCCAGGGTTGTAACTGTAACCCAACTGGCTGATCCCAAACAGCTACTAGTCTTCCTTCCACTGTCTGGCAACCTGCTTGTTTGGCTAGCAACAACATGGACTTGAATAGACAGAAGGTCATCAATAGATGTATTTATTTCAGACCACTCTATTTCAGGTTGCTATGATTTTACTTTTAAATGATAAGAGTGATTGCTGCTCTTGTCTGCTGAATATATTTAATTTTGATTAAAATGGTATGTCTACAGTAGTTGTTTCAGTTTAGGCTCTGCAGTTTTATGGTACTGTACCCTTTTTCTGTTTTTCTCTAGAGTAACAGCAAAATCTTTCCACCACAATTTGTCATTTGTGAAAGTTTAAGGGCCATGCTATAATTTGCTTTCAATCTGTACAGTTGGAACCAGTCCACTTAAAAAGTTGCAGTAAAATATTGTAATATCACTCTTCAATTATCGCATATAAAAAGCATGACTTTAAAATAGTTGAAATGTTAAATTAAATCACTTTAAAAAGGGTGTATATTCCTTGATGGCTGGGCGTTTCTGCTATAAAGCACAGCCAACTTGAAGTAAAAAAAAATACACAACATCAAATTTTTCCAAACTTTTTTGATAATGTAGTTGCTTTTTCAAACCAGTTTTTGTTTTTAAGATTTGCATGCCTTAATTTTTGTTGTCATCCACATCACTAACACCTCCTCTCTCTCACTGAAAAACCCCCCAAAACAATTAGCTATGATAAATGTATTTTAATTCTTTCTTTATCTTATATACTTTGATGCAAAGTATCAGGTTTCATAAATTGCAACCATTATTATGAAACCTGAACATTTTGCTTGTATCTAGTCATTTCACAGTTTTATTGACAAATTGAATTTCTACGTATTTTTAAAGAATTTGTGTATTTTATGATGATTTATTAGTTTTTTATCAGTTTCAAAAGCAAAAAAAAAATAATACTCAGATGGAGTCAGAGTGAACACACATTGTTCTTTTTTCTTCTTCTTTCACAATTAGAGATAGAAGGGACATCTTTAGAAGAAAAATCAAGGAACTTCAGTGAGCAAGGTGATCAGACTGTAAGTAAAGCTGTAAATTCTAGTGAACTTTTGGCAGGTACCACAATAATTTCTGTCAGCTTCCTTTTTTAACTTGCATTTTATTTACTTTACAGAATGATGACGAGCAGAACCTGAACTATGCAGCATTACACTTCTCTGCTGGTAAAGGTAGAAGAGGAAAGAAAATGAATGGGGCTGAGGACTGTGTTTATTCACATATTAAACTGTAAAATCTGCATACCTGATATACATGTGTGACATGTTTTATAGATCTACACTGAAAATAACGGTGAATTCATTCATTACTTTCTACTTGTATAATTCAGTCTAAAAGACCAGCTTTTGTTATGTTACCTGCGTAAAATAAAGTTGTAACAGCAATATTACCAATAAACTAGCAACTGCTGATTCAACATAAACCTGATATTTGGCGTTTGTACAATTTCTTAAATAGTCATTTTGTTTTAAAAAATGGTTTCCTCTTTTGTCTGTGATGGACTGTTGACATGTCCAGGGTGTAACCTGCCTATCGCCTGTAGACAGCTGGAGATAGGCACCAGCGACCCTCGCAACCCCGGAAAGGATCAAGCGTGACAGAAAATGGACGGATGGATATCTTCTTTTGTGTTCATACTATTTTAATGCTCTAGATCAGTTGCAGCAACAAAAAGAGTGGACATGACATAAAATCAAGTTTTGAAACCATTTATCTAAAGAAAAGAAAATAAATGTGTTAGAAACTCCAATCCAGATAGGAACTCGGTTTGAAGCAGGAGCCAGATCTAAAGGGAACTGCATCTGAAACAAAGGCTCTCTGGACAAAAATCTGCTACACCTCCAAATGTCACACAAGCCACTCTTTCACTTTAATCCACTATTGTATAAGATACCGGCAAACAACAAAGCTACAGTAGTAGCCCATTGGTGGTCCTTTTTGCCCTTCTTATGGTACTTCTGGTTGCAACTACACATTCCTATGCAGCAGAGGTGCATCAAAGCTTCTTCAGGCAAGGCAGCAAAATAGACGACAACACTGTCAGAACAGAAGGTTTGCTACATGTAATATGAATGTTACGTCCTGGCTAAGAGGATCTAAAGTTACACATTTAACAGAAATACATCTACAGTACATTAAAATGACAGCCACATAAGAACAGGATATCAAGTAATACAATTCCAGATAACAGAGGCTGTCTCAAATTTTCTAATGATTTTTTCCTGTAGAGAATGATGCACCACGCGACTACTCTCCCTCAAGCCTTAATTCATTACAATATTAATGAATTATATTTAATTTCTTTGGTGAAATTAAAGAAATGAAATAAAGAAATCTGATATTAGATGCTTTTTTTATTTTATTTTGAGGATTCGAACAAACAACAACCAAATGGAACGCGCACAACTTGCCCCTTATTTGGGCAACAGAGTACAATAAAATGCAGCCTACATTTTTAAAAATAAAAAAAGATGTCTTTTTAAAAGGTAAAGTATATAATATGTAATTAACACAGTTCAAGTTTGATGTCTTTGCAAATGCAAAGCAAGTCAGTGCAAGAGTGAAACAAAGTAGGATCCTCTTCTTTTTTGACATGCAACCAATGCAGCTTTGGTAGGACCTGAGCAACAAAACACAATAATATCCCTAAGTGTCATTCCAAATATAAACATTGAAATTAAGACATCACTTTAAAGAAACATCCACCTAATTACTAAAAATGTGCCTTTGACAGGATTGTGTTTCTACCCGTTTAATGTGACTTCTGTTTTCGGACATCACTGGTCTGCTGCTTAACATCAGGCATGTAAGATGTAACTTTAATCTTGATGCTGGACTGCAAGCTCTCATGTGTGAGGCGGGTGCAATATTTTGATTTGATGTGGTTCATGTTTGAGAACATCTGCTCGTACAGGTACTTTGATCCAAAGATGGATAATACTCCAAATGCATATTTCTTCATGTTCCTATAACTGTCAGGGAGAGCATTCCATGTGTCATAGACAAGTGTCTGTCAAGTTTCTGGCGAGTGACGTCTTCAAGCTCAGCTGTCAGACATTTGAATTTGGACACCCATAAATGTTTGTCTGATATATCAGCCATTTCCAATTCACGGTCAGCTTGATTTACTGCTGGAAATGTGCTCAACAAGGAGGGGTCAATCTCCAGGGGTGTGACAGGGAAAGACAGTGTCATTTTTTTCCTTTCAGAACGATAGCCTCGTTGTAACTCAAGAGCAGCTACCTGATTCACTCCGTCCAGGAGAGTCAGTAACATTACAGTGTTCAGTTTTCTTTCACTGTAAGAGGAAAAAGTGTCCAACTTATCACAGAGTGCATTGGTTCAAAGCTGGCTCAGATGAGTCTCATCCCAGTCTAATATATGTTGATGGGAAAAGTGGAAAAGATTGTGGTGGGAGTCCTGAGGCACACACATGTGTGTTTAGGTTCTCCAAAATGGTCAGCCACTCTGATGCTGGAACATATTACTGCGCTGTGGCCACATTTGAAGAAATTGTTTTTGGAAATGGAACTAAACTGAAAATTCAAGGTATGTATCGAAACCTTTTTTGAAAGTTGAGATGAGTTAAAAGTTGATAACTAAATTACAACAAATTAAAAACCTTAAGGGAAAACACAATTTAAAATACAAAGTAGTGTATACAAAACTTTCTTTGAAGCTTGAGATGGTTAGAAAAATGTTTCAAACATTGAATGAATGCACAAATTTATAAAAGAATATTTAGGCTTTATACTTTTTTCCAGAACTAAGGGATTTTTGGCGGTCCAAAACTACTCTGTCGTTATGCGTTGCCGTGGCTTCATGTCTGGTTGTCATTTTGTGCCTGGTTTACATCATGAAGAAGAAAACTTGTTTTTCCTGCAATGGTAAGTTTCATAGATCAGTTTTAAGGTAGTTTGTAGTAGCATAATATGGAATTAATATTCTTTATGGGAAAATTTGTTCCATTTTTTAACAGATGCCATCAGAGGACATGGAGCTCAGCATAATGAAGGGGTAAAGTCCAAAGATGTTAACACTGTGTTTGCTGCTTAAGTTTAAATTAACATCTGCTTGCCCATTATTTTCCTCTATATATTCCTCAGAAAAATGAACAGTATTTGGTCTATTCTGCGCCAAACTTCACCAGGGGCAAAGGTGGAAAGAAGAAAAGTAAATGCAACTCATGACGAGACGGTCTACACAAGCGTCATTAAATAAGTCAGAAGGTCGTCTTTGTTTTGTCTACACTCGTAGACACGTTTAGTGTATCAGTTTAGAGCCTCATTTTACACCATTTGAATCAGCTATTCTATTATTAAAATTGCATGTACAGCCACAGTTTCTAATTCTGATTCTGTAACTGCATTTTTTTCCCAGGTTTTATGCAATTTTGATTCTTCCTGTGGCTTTTAAATTAAAACTTCTGTCATGATTTAGCAGTTAGTAGCATACCACAAAATGTAACACTGTTTTGCATACCCTAAACATTTGTATTCAAATGGATGTTTTGTAGTCAGATATTTTCCTTAATATACCTTCCTGATGAATTGCCTTGCTGTGGACCAACAACCTGTCTAGGGTGTAGAACATAACTTTTCGTACAATTTCATACGAACTGATAATGAGAATATGTTGAATGGAGAGAAGCACCTAACCCCATGGACCCTGACGGATGAGCTGCCAAAAATGGATGGATGTCTTTGGCACAGATTTTGTTCCTGTAGATCATAAGAACTTGCTTGATAATTGTTAAGACATTTTAAAAAAAATCTTTCAAGTATTTTGTTTTCAAATGCTTTTTTTAACTTGAAATCGAAATTAAATATCTCTGCAGCTGAATGAAGAATCTTTTATAGGGCATTCCAGGTTTTTAGAGGGTAGATATATACGGTATATTGAAATGTAAAACATTTTTTCACTATTTTAAGTAGTTTCAAGTTATCTTCCAAGAGTAGGAATGAGGAATTTTTAAATAAATACATTTCGAACAAGGAAAGGTGTTCTAACACATTAAACATTATTTTTATAGCAATAATACTCCTACAAAATATTAAAAATGTATGTTTGCCTGATATATTAGAGATGCCTGCTATTGTTTGCTGTATAACACAATATAGTTGCATTTGACATTTGTCAGATGGTCAAATTGAGAAAGACAGAAGTTTTTGTTTCATTTGAGAAAAAAAATCTATATATACCAAATGTTTTAAAAAAATTTGTTTCTGGAAAAACTCAAAGAAATGTTTTTTAGATTATTTTGTCTGAATCGTTGTTCGTTTTTTAAATATTATACAAAAGGTTGTTTAAATTTGTAAACTATTTTTCTTGTACCTTATTGTGCCTGTCTATACGAATAAAACTCAGCTAATAGATCAGTATTCATTGCTGATTCTTTATGAGAACATGAGAATCACTAAAATAAATGCTTATATACTATTTCAATAATTTTATAAGTTCCATAAGTCTTTGTGTCTTTTTAAACAATTAACTCTAGATCCTTTATCAAAGATAGGAAAAACATATCCTGACTTTAAATGAAACCAACATTCAATTCAATTTCAATTGAGTTTATTTATATAGCGCCAATTCACAACACATGTCATCTCAAGGCACTTTACAGAGACAGTTCATCCAGATCATACAGTTATATTGGTTCAAAGTTTTCTATCTTAGGAAAACTAGTTGACTGTATTGACTCATTGACTGGAAGGCACATGAATGATTCATAAATGCATTAATAAAAGACTGATTGTGTTCTGACAAGGTTATTCTTGTGAGGGATTTTTGTATTTATGTCACTGAAAGATATAGCTTGAATGTGGTTAAAAATGTGCATTCCGACGCATTCTAACTTTCATACATTGTTCCTTGTGCTGATAAAATGCATTGATTGTGAAGAAACAATTTTTTTTCCTTAACCCTGTCCCATCTGACTACTCTTTAGTAACCTTCTTACTTTATTTAGGAAAGTTCCTGCCAAAAGAAGGTTTGACTTTGGCAGATCATTGACAGATCATGCAGTAATACATTTTAAAGTATGTTCCCTTTCTTACTGTAGCTGCCCTGTATCATAGAACAATTCTGCAGAGGGTATCCATTCATTTTATTCCCCTTCACAACCTGGTGATTTTATTTATAGGGTTTCTCTCTCTCTTTGCACTGGTTTAGACAACATAGCCCCTTTGAAATAAGGATTGCAGGGAGCTGGCTCCATTGTTTAACTGTGAGCTTCATCCTTTTAAGTATTTGGCTGGGATACTGGAGAGAAAACCGCACTCTATGTCTACTGCTCTATAAGACAACCATGCAGAAAAGAAGAGCATTATATTTCCCTTTATAAATAGAGAATAAAAATAATACTAATCATACTAATATTTATTTTTTATTACATTTCTCAAACTCCCCCAGAGCCACAGCTCTGTTAAAACCTGTCATTCCCCAAGCTCTTAATGGTCATGAGTTAATGGAAATTATGTAAAAATAAGATTGCTTCAATAAAAAACAAGCTAATTTGCTCCTCTCTAAATATGATCGGTCCATCTCTGAACCAATAGGCATGAGCATGAAGATTGTTTGGATACAGTTGAGCCTTCAGAGTTATTATTATTATTGTCTTTATCTAAGCTTGCAAATTGCATGTTAGTTCCAAGTACAACTAAGTTATTCAAGGAAATTTTCCCTTTGATTTCCATCCATTTTGAGTAATCCATCCCTTATAAAGGGATAGAGCAGTTGTCTTCCATGTTTTTCAGGCCAAGGACCCCCAAACTAATGTCGAGATGGAGCGGGGACCCCCCTGATTATATATATTGTATGAAATTGTGTTATATCAAACTGGTCCTATAGTCACTCTATTACATATGGAGTAATGTAATGAAAGTAATTTCCCCCTGGGATTATTAAAGTATTTCTGATTCTGATTCCTCGTTGATGGGACAGGTGTTGTGAATGAAATAGTGCCCAGTTTGAAGAGCTCCTGTGTGTCGCTGAATGTGTACAATGTTTTGAATACATGTTAATGTGTATTTAAAGACATTCCGATCAGTGGAAAAAAAATAACAGGGGGGAATATAAAAAAAAGAGTGATCAACCAAAACTTCCGCCACCCCCATGCAGTAAATTCTGTGGACCCCCTAGGGGTCATGGACCCCCTGTTGAAGACCTTCGGGATAGAGTGTGTACTGCAGGCTTTTAAGGTGGCTTTAATCAAACATTAACTAAGAAACCTTCTCCTTATTAAAAATAGGGCTTGGAGTGGAGCATCTGCACACATCTGCACACGGGTTGCGTGATTTAAAACATTTAATTTAATTTAAAACATTTGATCACAATATTCTTTTGAAAAGACTTGAAAGTGCTATGGAAATTAAGGGAACTGCACTAGGATAGCTTAAATGTTAATTTTTCAATAATCAATCTTCTTGGTTTTGCAGTATCATAGGGACAAATACTGGGGCAATTATCTTCAGTATAATGAGCTCTTATATGAGGCTGTGACAAAACCATTAACAAGTCTATGTTTGGCCATTTCGAGTTATATACAGATCCTCAAAACCGTGGAGTCTAAGCTTTCCAGTAATGTTAAAATAAAAAAGAAAATAAGGATGTGATTACTTGAGAATCTGCACTCTGCAAAGAACATTAAAGTTATAGTGGAGGATTTTCGCAAATTTATGAAACGACCCGCCCTCTCCACTTTAAAAAATGTACATGGACAACCCTGTACCCGCTTCGGAGAGGGAACACCTATTAAATGCATGAGAGAGCATACACGAGCCCATTTCTCCTTGTGCACGCTCTGTTAAAAGTTGCTGTGTGCATCACTCATACAAGCTTACATTCCAAAAGACAATTGCCATTTTTCCACAATGTCAGACTCACGTAAGTGAAAATGGGGACAAGCGTGTAGGACTGCCTTCTGTAAACATATCACCAGAATGATTGACAATTAGGAGGACCACTTATTTTGATGATCCAACTGGAAAAATTAATTTTTCAACTATACCTTGAGGAGGAAAGTGGCTAACAGAAGTGGCTCAGAAGGTTCCAATCTGGACAGGGTAACAGAAGTTGGCAATATGAATAACTTCATTGTTATTCAAGGTTCCAAAGAGAATTGTCTGCACTGTCAATGGCAGTAACAGAGCACTCTCTTTTTATATAAAAGGTAACCTTAATTGAGTGTTTTTTAAACCATTTAAAAATACAAAAAAAAATCCAGGGCTTCTAGGTGGCAACAATCGATTACTCAATAGGTGGGATGATAACAGGGTAGGTTTAGGGTTTGTGATCAACTTATTAATGAATGGGTATTAATTAGGGCCTGGTGCTGTGTTAATTTTATCTGTAATCATCAAGTAGAACCCTATGCTCTTCTTCCAAAGGCAGGGTCTTGCATGGTTCTTATTTAAGAACCTAATAAAAGCTCAGTTTAAATCTTAGTCAATTAGAAATTCTAAATCTCTGTTTACATGTACCCCAAACAAAATCATCTCATCATAACATGTGTATACATGTGTATGCATGTAAGTATGTAATAAGATGAAAAATTTTAAGCATACATTTAAATGCGCTTTATTGACACACTGATGGAGCACAAATGCACAGTAGAGATAATTTTACTCCAATGATCCGAAAGGGTGTGCATATGGATACCAATCGGAATGGCAATTGCCAAAAACACCTGTCATGGGGCAACCAAAAGAGGACTCAAATGCAAGACTCAACTAAGAAGAGTTTTTCTGTGAATACACAACCAACTGGAAGTGTTAGGACAACAAATGAAAGCATGAATAGAGCTCATATCCTGGTCAAACAGATAACTCTGCACATATATTGAATAATTCACCACAACTATGGGGTGCCATTTAGTACAAAAACAAATTTTCCACTCTCACATACACCACTATAACCATATACACACACACACATACAGTCACCCTTACGCACACTCACAAAAGTATTTTTCCTCTTACACACCACTAAAACCATAGACACACCATAAGGACACTGTCCTTATGACACTGTCGCTCAAACTCACAAAACTAAATATTTCATGCTAATACTAATCTAAATGAGAGATTATAAATGTGTGTCTGTGAACTAACACTAGTCTAAATAAGAGATTATACATATGTGGACATGAACTAATACTTGTCTGGATGAGAGATTATACGTGTGTATATGTGCATGAACTAATACAGGGATGTCAACTCTCCCCCACTGGGTGTGAGACTCACCCATCTCAGTGTCTCCAAACACTTACACTTCATATCCCAAATTGTTCATGCTAAAAAAATTAATTTAAAACTCAACTCCATTCCATTTATTTATATATAAAAATACCATGCTGAAAAAAAATTGTTTACAACACAACTTTATTGCTAACATACAAGGACATGCCAGGTTCAAACCCAGTCCATAATTTTGCAACAACCCACCTATTCACTGTGCTGGCAGCAGCTAAGTTAAAGAGCATGTTCAAGATATTGAATAATGACCAGGATTTCTGAGCAGCTATTATAAGTTGTCATTTAAATTTTTATCTCATCTTTATCTTATCTAGAGTACGATAATTCACATTGTAAATGAATGAAGATTTTAAGCAATATAGTACTTGAATTAATATGAATAAAATTTACAGCAGCTAACTTAAATTATTAATTTGGAGACCTAGTGTAGGATCACATCAAATTATCTCAAGGTTTGTTTTTTCTATCCAGCTGATTTAGTTCCACTTTTACTTAATTTTTCGCTCACAAGTTAAATAATTGCTCAGTCTAGTTGAGTGATCTTATGTTGGAATTTAAGACTAATTAAGCAACACAAATATCTAAATTCATAAAGCTTTCAGATATGCCTCTCAAACCTATAGCAGGTCCACAAAGTTATAAAAAAAGAAACATTGCAATTTATTTTTCAAAAGATCAGCCACCCAACAAAAGAGTACCACATAAGACACAGAGAGGATGTGCAGAACAAATCAGTTATCCAGGATTGATAGAGGAGGAACAACAGGGATGTTCTCATTTTATTAATTATCTTATTCATTCATCCTTATTTTGGTCAGACTATCACAGTCACTAACCTGTGTTTCTTTTAGATTTGTTTATGTTAAACCTGTTAGACGTTCCTACTTCAAATGTCCTAGCTACTGCAATGGCCGCCACTGCAGAATCTATTTGTCATTGTTTGAATAAATGACTTTTAAAGTCGTGGGCAAATCATATTTAAATGTCAAATCATTCTGGCTTAAACATTTATATAAATGTACCCTTTATCAGATGATATTGTCCCAAAATTTAGAAAATGTCTATTTCTTAAATGTCTTAAAATGTGTGTTATATAATTTTTTTGTTAACTTATGCAGGGCAGTTAATTAAACGTCAGCATGAACACCTAAATTCAGCCAATCATATATCAAGGGTCATCTGTCAATCAAACTTTTTTGGTCATAGCATCTTGATTCATATGTCGCAACTAATATATGTAGCGATTGAAAGTAAAGAGTAGAGGTGACTGTTACAGGTGTATAGTTGGGGAGGCAATTGTTGGCCATTTATTAATTCAAAGGAACACGACTATGGACTCGTGTCCTCGCCAAGTATGTTCTTGAGAAGAACACAGAAAAGTATTGACCTGAGGAGAACGGGAGCATGCAGAATAAATATGTGTCAATTGGAACAGAAGCATACTTGTGACATCACCACGTTGGCTAATCTGGAGCTGCCTTTCACCGCCTGTTATTGATAGTCGGAATAGTTGATAATAACAAACTCTGACTTTTCATTTAGTGGGGAAATAAGATTTAATGCAGTCAGATAAACACAAATCAAATGAACATTTTGCCAAATAAAACAAAAATAATACCATCATACACAGCAGTCTTTCACACACAGCAATGCCGAGAGAGGGCTGCTGCAGACAGTCTAGGATTAGACCCGATACCCTTGGAGCTCTGCTGGTTGCCCTGGTCACACAATAAATCGCTAAATAGGCCATATAGTGATGCTTAAAGCTACAGTGTGTAATAATTACAGGGATATACAGTCAGAAATGTAATATATTATACATAACTATGTTATTTATCATCATCTACGAGCTCAGCCTCTTAACCTTAATATTTGCGTTGCCTTAGAATTCGTTATTTATAATTACATAGAAGCGGGTCTCGCAGCCATGGAGGCAGACATCTTTGCACTACAATTACTTCGTCTGTTTATATCACCATGCAAAGCAGCTCACCAAAACGTCACAACGATGTAGAAAAAATAACGGGTATATTTATTATCTTAAGTCTACATGAAATCTATACCCTACACAGACTAATGAAATATTATCTGTAAAATTATCTATGTAAACAAACCTCATCACTTGAGAAGATAGGTGATGCGGACGTTGTGGAAGACATTTTGTCCCGTAACGCTCGCCGTACTGTTGGGGGGGAGAAGCGGTGGGGGGGAGATGTTCATGTTGCTGCGGTCTGCAGTCTGGACGTTAGATGTCGCTGAAAATTACACACTGTAGCTTTAAAAGTATAATGTTCATGCCTCAAATGATCTTAAAACGTACTTTTATTGAACAAACGCAACAGAAAAGAGAACTTTTAACTTGATACTCTGAGCTCTGTAAGCGCTCCATTGAAAGGAGACGGAGAACACACACAACTCTTGCTCCTCTTGCATGTTTCTGCTGTCCATAGCATTTCTTGACAGTGTCATTGCTAAGTCACAAATTTAGTGCTACTTGGTCTCAATGTAATTTCCCATTGGGAACCTACTAGCACTAAGTTTGCTAACTCGTTAGCAAATTATAATTGTCAGCAGCTGCACCTGTTACAGAAAAAAGTCTGAAACCGAAAAGTGCACAGAATTATTCAATCACACAGTGTTCAGAAAGTGCATTTTCCCCTAATCTGCGCATAAGATGAATGACTGTTTAGGTGCCACTGGTGGTAGCACTGTATTGATACTTTTGAAAATGAGTATTGTATCTGAATACAACTTTTCAGTATCGATACTTTTTTGAGTATTAATACTTTTGACAACCCTACTACCTTCTCAACCATTACAAATTCAGTTTATTTCAATTTTAAAGCAATCTCTGCTAGTAGCCATTGTACAATATTTCGACAAATCAACATGCTAAACTGGACCAGTCTTAGCAATTGTTGCAAGCAAGTCTCAACTGTAATGCTTTAGCTTCAGTGTGAGAACTGATTTTTTCGGTTTTAAAGTTCATACATGTGTTGATCATGGGGAACATTGGTTTGGAGGACCCTTTTTCACTGCCCTCAGAGAGAAACTCAATGGATGGTGCCAGACAGTGTGCGAAATACCTGTCAATATTTGGGGGGGTCTCAGTCTCAAGGACTGAGAGGACGTTTCTCATTTACCAACAGTGAAACAGATAAAGTGCACAGGCACAACAGATAAGATCAGTGTTGGGATCTGGAGATCTGCCACCTGTCTCCAGCAGGGTGCGCTGTGGATCTCCTGGGCTGGAGCCCTCCAGCACAGCTGACGTTCATCAGCCCATCAGGAGACCTGCCTATTTAAGCAGCTGCCAGACCTTCCTTCAACGCCGCAGTTTTGACCTTAGTTTGGTTAGCAAACCTGAGCCTCTGTTACCAGAAAGAATCTAAGTCATCTCCAGTGAGAAACCTGATTCTAATCTGCCTCTGTCTTTGCTCACAGGAAACCTGTCTCAAGTCTGAAGCTCTGGGTGAACTTAACCTGCCTGCCAGCCCTGGTGAGCCAAGCCTGAAGATTCCAGTCTGGATTTTCTCCTGCTGCTCTTAGAGAAGAGCTGGAAACTCTGATCAAGGTCTGCCATTCAAAGTCAGAAGCTAGACGCTGCTGCTGCTTGTGCACTCTGCTGAACCAACAGTCTCTGGACCCAACGGTTCCCTCCCTCACAAGTTAAGCCTGGACTTCTTCAAGGTAGACTCTGAAATATCTTAAAGACTCAATTAATCATCAGACTGCCTGGCTAATCAAACTGTCCATCTCTGCAGACATCAGTGAACCCAATCCGGACCAGTACCTGATCCAGTTCATGTTCTTGTGTCAATCTAACTTCAATAAACTCTGTTTAACTTTTACTCAGCCTCCGTTTGTGTTTTGCATGTGGGTTTAACCTAAAAACCAATCATGACAATCAGTTCCTAATACTAAAATTTAAACATTCAATTTCACAATAAAATATAAAATGTACAATAATATAAAATATACAACACTTCTGCAGATGGTAATGGCAGAAGAAAAAAATATTATTATTACCAATTATGTAAAATATATTTGTAACAGTAACAGTGCAAAAAAACAGTTAATAAATATAGTAATAATAGTAGTGCAGGAGACCGTTTGTCCGGGGTGATTTATTTTTTTTTTTTTGAGGGGGTGTCAGCTTCCTGACAGCTTGGTGGATGTGGATGTGGGGAGAGAGAGGGGAAAGAGTTCAGCTTCCTGACTACTTGGTGGATGAAGTTTTCTGTGAATCTGGTGGAGCGGGCAAGAGCCTGAACAGACAGTCAGTCTATGAAAACACACATGTACAAAGACTGTCTGTCTGTCTCTCTCTCTGTCTCTCTCTCTCTTTCACACAGACATGCATATGTCGCTTTAATCCAGTTTCTGATGAATGAAACTGGGTTAAAATTGTGGTCCACAAATAGGAGTGAAGACATGTGCTCTGTTCGAAATCCTGGGAGGCCTGATTCGAAGGGCGATTATGTCATAGCGCAGCGCCGAGTTCTGGTCGGATTCCAAGATTCTTCGTTATGAGACCTTAAAATGTGTCCTTCTTTTTGCCCGATTTGAAGGACGGGTCTGATGTATCCTCGGTATCCTTGGTTTACCCAGGATTCATTGCGAGACCAAGCAAGCCGGGATTTGCTCCGTGATCAGAGGAAAGGTTACTTGGCACCGAACAGTGGTGAATATTGGAAGTTCAGTTTAATATGATACAAGTATCACTGCATGAAAAGTGAGATTTTCGTCCCCGTAAACCCCCGTAAACTCCCGCAGATCTGCCTGATTTTCGTCAGTTTCCGACAATTTGCAACCCGTGCTTTTCCGCGTTTGTCGTGCCACAAATTGTCGGAAACGTACCATGACGTATGTGGAGAGCGATCAGCTGTACTAATGTCCCTAATTAGCATATGAATACAGTAAACCCGCACGGCTGGCCAGGTCTGGCTTGAATAACCTACTCAGTATTGGCTGAAACCACTATTCTCAAACAAGTAAAATCGCTCGTGATTGGCAGCAAAACCACACGTGGCCACGCCAGGCTTTAATTTTCTTACTGAGTATTGGACGGAACCACTTCTTTTTAAACAAGTAAAGTCGCTTGTGATTGGTTGGCATATATATATATATATTTACATATAAATTTACATATATATATTTATTCATATATATATATATATATATATATATATTTATTTATTCATTCATATATTTATTCATTCATATATTTATTCATTCATATGGTGTGTATTTATGTTATCCTACACTACTACACAATTATTATGCTACCATCAAGGACATGAATGAATTTATACAGGAAATGAAGATTTGCCAGGAAGCTGTTTATGCAAAGAAAGAGCTTTATTAAAACACACACAACTATATACAACGCATATCCAAACACATGCGTTTCTAAAAATTAAAACTCCGTGAACGGTCCGTTTGCTTCCTCTGGGTTGGAGGTAACTGGCAGCATTCCCTCCGAGGCAGGTCGGATGTGCAGACGCCTACTGTGCGTGGCTCTGTACTTCGGCATCGCTTCTAACCGGGACTGCAGCTTAACACATAGTTCAGTGAGATCCGGCCTACGAAATGGCGGCAACCGTACAATCCATCCAGAGACACCGCCGAGGAAGGCGGACTTCCAGAGTTCCACTTCCTCATCTGCTAGCACACTCTGCCTCGCTTTCAGCAGCTGAAAAAAAAAACAATGAATCAGCGCACTGCGTATGGACACAACACATCTATCAATGCACCTGAAAAATAGTCACCAAATAAAGTCTTACCCTCTTTCTTCTGGCCCGACTCCGAGCAGATAGCCTCCGCACGCAACGCGTTGGCTGGCTGCGTATATCTGAAGCTCCTGCGTACCGTCTGAAAATACGTCTTACAGGCAGCTGGAAAACAATTAAATGAGAGTGGTATAAATAAAAAATCAAACGCAAGTCACAGTAACAAGGAAGGAGAAAACATTAAAACAAGTCACTTACACACAATGTCGTCTTTATCAACATCGTGCAAATCTGGACTTGCCGAGATGGCTCAGAGCAAATAGGAGGTCTGTGAAAACAAAATGTAAAGCTATGATCGGTATCCATTTCCTCCAGAATGAAAGCATATTCTTTAAATCTTACCCTTGCTCCGGTTCATAGCGCCTGCAATTAGTCTCCGAGTTGTTAAGACGGCGTACTGCTTCCTGTAAAATCACAAAAAATACACTTTAATAAAGCTTGTTCTTGCAAGGCTACTATTGGCCGCTATTAGCCGTAGCTCAGGCTAGGCCGCTTTTAGCTTAGCAGGCAGTAATCGAACATATATTTACCGCTAGCATCTCTTCTTTGAGTTCGTCTTGTTCGATGCAGAGTCGCCATCGCGTCCAAGAGGAGTTTTACCCCGAAATCCCCCATTCTCCGCTCCAGACCGCCTGCACAAAGCAAAGCATTCATCCTCCACTGTGGATCCAGCCGCGCCGCTCTGAGTTTCTTGGAGATCGTACAGAGCATGCGCGAGATGAACCAGGGTGTCCGTGGATCAATAAAAATAATTAAAAAATCCTTCTTTTTTTTTTTTTTTATCAAGGCCTTAATTGGCACTAAAATTATTTAAATATGTTTATCGAAGTATTTATAATTCTTTAATAAAAAATGCTTATAAAAACAATTTCGTCAGATATATTATATTGCTCCAGGCGGAGAAAAAGCTAGAGGATATATATATACGTATGTGTGTGTGTGTGTGTTTACATACATACAGGAGTCATGGAACTCTGCTTGCAGCTCCTTCATATTTCATGTACACTAATAACTTGTGTACATGGTTCTTGTTGATGGCATTAAAATCATTTCAAATAGCATTAAAATAGCATTAAATTAGAGTCACTCATTCCTGTATGAACCCTGTGAGCGCTTAATTTAATATGACATATTAAAAAAATCCCACAATCATCCAGCATATGTTCAGTTTCTGCCCAAATATATATATAGATTTTTGTAGATTTTTGTAACGGGGATAAGGATAATTCAAAACTGCTTTTTTTTAATGAACTTGTTCACTACTTCCAAACTCAGCATCTCTTTTCATTCCTGTAATAAGAAGTTTCTTTTGAATGGATTTGATTAAAGTTTAAGTCCCTCGGTATAAAATAAATATTTTGATGGAGATGAGAAATCTGCTTCCTCGTTGGTGAATAACCAATAGTTTGGATCCAATCATTTAAATAAACGGTGTTAGTTTTTTTTTTTTTATATACATATATAAGAATTGTGCTATAATTTCTAGTCACCGATCTGTTGCTGCTATATTTTAATTTGAGGAATCAGAATTTGTCGATGTTCTTTTTCCTGTTTGGTGCGATTGCAATTGCGGATCTTGACCTGGCCGGACCTTATGACCACAGTGTACCAATCTTCTGATGGCTACTTCCAACAGGATAATGTGCCATGTTATAAAGTAAATCATCTCAGACTCATTTCTTGAAACTTTTCCACTTAAGTAATTGTGAATTGAGCATATTGACAGACAACATTTTATTTTTTATCTTAAATGCAATTTTTCTTTTTATAATTACTGCTCTAAATGTATTGCTCTGTCAGCTAAAGATCTGTTTTGGTCTCTATACTTTAATTAAATAAATAAATTCAAGCTAAAATGTAAGAGGCTATACTGAGCCTGATCTCTTTGTATCAGATATTTTCTTACCCAGAAAGATGTCACTTGGGGTAAAACCCCCCCTGCAACCCTGGTTTGCATTTGTATAGCTCACAGCATGTTCATTTACATGTTAAAGCCTCCCCTAGAATTCCATGGGGGGGAGGCATGGGGGGAACACTGCCTAAGAGAGTCCACGTCAATTTCTGACAATTTACTGGAGTTTTCGGCGAAGCCTGCAAATTGTCGTAAACTGCCGCTAACCTGAAGTTCCACGACAATCTACAGTGCCGCATATTGACGAAAATCCCACTTTTCATGCAGTGTATGTGAATAGTTCCGTCTGAAATTAATGGAAATAGTTGTTTTAATGGTTATTGAGTCAGATATGTGGCGGTAATGTTTCATTTATCTAAAGGTTTTTATCTGTTACTGTGTAAATGAGTTTGGCTGTAATTTAAGGGCAGATTCTAATATATCTGCAGTGTGGGGACCATAAATCTGATAGGAGTTACATTTATTTATTGCTGTTTTGCACAATATGCTTAACTAAGCATTTTTTGTTGTTGAATATTAGAGATTTTGCAGATATATTTTTTATACATACATTTTTTTGATGTACTTATATATTTCTACCCCCTTTTATCGAATAAAAAATCCCTTTAATGTTCCACAATGGGCAAATTTACAGCAGCAGAAAGATTATTGAAAATGGTCACATAAATGTGGACCTTAGAAAAATGTATAAGAATAACATAATTCTGTAAAGTGCTTTAACAATAGAAAAATGGAGAATAAATAACCAATATCCAGCTATGGGCATTTTTACAGTAATGGATATTTGAAAATATGAGAGATGTGCAAAATGTTATTTAACTGACTAAGGTTTCTATCATTACATTTGATTTTATTTGTTCCTGCTCCCGGTGGTTGGAACCTTTATTCCACTCTGGATTCCTGTGAGTGTAGTCTTTGTTCACTTAACAATAAAAAAAATAAATAAATAAACAGTTTTGAAAACTTTGGTTTACATTCTTTTCCTGCTTTGTGTATCAACTTTCACGGTTGCTAAGCAAAAGAGCATACGGCTGTAAAACCCGCCGATGGGTAGACCTGACCTGTTTGAATTCACAGCCAAAACACTTCCGGTGTCCTTATTTTCACGGACTTCGAAGGATCCATTCTAGGTAGACCGCGTCCTTGGAGGATACAGCCCAGGAATTTCGAACAGAGCCATGCTGTCTTCCCGCAATCTGTTCCGCGTCTTGTTGCGGAGAAGCACATGGACAATTTGCATATGCGAACAGGATTGGCTGGCTCCAGTTGGCAAAACACAGAACATATTTTTGAATAAAGGTTTTGAATTTTAAATACTGGACATGTTGAGCTTAAAAACATTTTAGTGACCATTAGTGACAAAAAATTTTATTTAAATTTTTTTTGACACATTTTAAAGCTACAGTGTGCAATTTTTAGCGACATCTAACGTTCAGACTGCAGACCGCAGCAACATGAACATACCCCCCCCACCGCTTCTCCCCCCCAACAGTCCGGCGAGCGTTACGGGAAAAAATGTCTTCCACGACGTCCGCATCACCTACCTTCTCAAGTGATGAGGTTTGTTTACATAGATAATTTTAATACTGCCATCTATTGTTCAGTACCGTCTCAGTTCATCTCTCTCAACTTGCCGTAGTCACTTTCGAGCGTAATGGGCGATCTCGCAATCGCTAGTTTGTTGGCTCTGCACTGCCGTAGCGCAAAGATGTCTGCCTCCATGGCTGCGAGACCCGCTCCTATGTAATTATAAATAACGAATTCTAAGGCAACGCAAATATTAAGGTTAAGAGACTGAGCTCGTAGATTATGATAAATAACATAGTTATGTATAATATATTACATTTCTGACTGTATATCCCTGTAATTATTACACACTGTAGCTTTAAGACCCCCTATAAATTTTGCTTTTGAGGCTTTCAGGGGTCTCATGGGTTAATCGGGGGGTTCAAGCCCCCCCGGACCCCCCCGTATTTCGCACTCTGGTGCCAGGTAAAAGTCGATTGGTGGTATCTCATTTGCTTCAGTTGCAAATGCAAGGATGTTTTTGGATGATCCCTCTTCATATGTGGAAAACATTTCTATTTTGTTAAAGTACTATTTTGCCATTTACTGTTAAAAGTACACAGAATAACTGTACATGCACTTACAGTATGTTTAATAAAACGATGAATGTTAAAAAGGGAAATGCTAGAATTATGTGGATTGTTTTTTTAGATAATGTCTATGCCTTTGAAGGGAGTTTTTGAGAATGCTGGCAAGAATTTAGTTTCATACTGTCCTTTGGTGGATTATATCCAAGTTCACTAGATGTGCAATTTTAAATGATACAGAATATTATTTAAGGGGAATCTTCCCTTGAGTACACAAGACCTGGGTTTTTTTTCTTTATCACCTCTTTCAACTCTGACCCATTGTCATGTCTGCGCTTTGGTCATGTTGTTTAAAAGTATTTCTGTTTTCACACCCCACTTCCCCTGTTTATTTTCACAGATAGTATCTCACTGCAATGCACTATAATGAGAAGTGCCCACAAAAAAAAGACATCAAAGGAGAGACTGGTGTAGTCTTATGTTCCCAAAAGCCAAAAAATAAACGTTACAGAAGCTAAAGTCAAAACCAACCATTTGTAAGTTTACACTCATGTATTGACATAAAAATAAGCTATCAGTTTTACAAAGTGATACAGAACAAATGCATGATAAAGTTTTATTATTCCACACCTCAGGCTATGTCTACAACTTGAATGTAGACATAGCCTGATGTGTGGCTATGTCAACTTGGTAGTTTGCCCAAGTTCTCAATTATCTCCGGCCTTTCGTGGATGAGCTGAAGAATATTCCGGTGCCTCCCCAACTGTCTGCCCAGTATAGGTAAAAGATCTGCCTTGGATGAAGCTGTGGCTGCACATATGTTCCGCTTCAGTCAAGGGAATGTCTGAAGCCAGTGTATGGACCTCATGTGTTAGAAAACTCCCTCAGTATTCACAGCACCACACAGGAGAGTATCACAACATGAACACTTTTCCCAAGGAATCCCCAACACCACCTCATGAACGACCTTTAGGCAAAGTGTCTGCATTACCTACAGAAAGGACAAAAAAAACTATGTGGGAATGAGAGCAGCACATAACTCATTTAAATTTTATTTGAAGAAATCATTTGTTCTGAGAACAATAGTTGAAAATTGTAAAAAAAAAAAACGTTTCGTTCATTCCTTAATGTTATGCAGTGTTGGGAAAGTTCTCTTTCTACGTGAACTAGTTCAAAGTTCAGTTCACACATTTTAAAATGAACTAGTTCAGTTCATAGTTCACAATTCCAAAAAACGAACTAGTTCATAGTTCTTTTTTTTCATTTTTTTTTCATATATTGCTCAATTACACCATAGCCTACTGTAGAACCACAGACAGCAATTATTTTATCAGTTATAACTCTGAAACTGTGCGTCAGATTTCATCTTCATATCCAGTTTTGAATCCGTATCCAACCAGGGTTTACATTAGCATTGAGGGGACAGCATTTCCCCATTGTTGCTTTAATGCTTTGTTGCTGTCCATTCACTTCACACTAGTAGCAGCTGCAGCTTTCACCCCTACAGTATATTCTCAAAAACATCAGGAAAAATGTGCTGCTTGAATGGTCTTTTTTATGAGTAATTATTAAAAGAAAAATAGGAAAGTAGTCTTTAAGGTGCAAATGTTTTTTTTTTATTTTAATAATTTTTTCCATTTGAAATTCCATTTCAATACATACTAAAAAGGAATCCTGGAATCCTGGAAAATTATACCAGGCAGGTTTAACAAACAAGTTACATGGATAGTAAAACCCTCAAGAACAGGGGTCTTCTATGTTTTCCAGACCAAGGACCCCCAAACTGATGGCGAGATGGAGCGGGGACCCCCTATTTATATATATTGTATGAAATTGTGTCCTATAGTCACTCTATTACAGATGGAGTAATGTAAAGAAATTAATTTCTCCCTGGGATTATTAAAGTTTTTCTGATTCTGATTCCTGGTTGTTGGGACAGGTGTTGTGAAGGAAACGGTGCCCAGCTTGAAAGAGCTCCTGTGTGTCGCTGAATGTGAGCATTGATGACTGAAAGACATCTTCTGCCTCCATTTATCTGTTTACTACAGTGTGTTGATTTCATGTTAATGAGTATTTAAAGACATTTCAATTAGTGGGGGAAAAAAATGCAGGGAGGGAATATAAAAATATCAACTAACCATGCAGACCCTCATGCAGTACCTCCGTAGACCCCCTAGGGGTTGCGGATCCCCTGTTGAAGACCTCCGCTCAAGAAGATTTTACTAACACAAACTGAGGGACCAGGCTGAGGTAGGAATTTAAGGTTACTGAAGTGCGGATTTTTTTACTGAAAGCCGGCGGGCAAACTTGTTGCCATCATCCTCACCGACCACCTGGTCATAAACCTGTTTTAAGTCGCCTCCATGCTGCTGTGGCTTCAACGCTGCATTTTGTTTTGATGACGCGCGCGGCTGTAGGCTACGACGCTGGTAGCTGCTGTTGCCAGATTGGGTGTTTTTCCCGCTACATATTAAGGCCTGTTTACGGTGTGATTTAGCCGGGGTTTCGCCTGGAGGGCTTTATAGAAATCTGGCAACCTATTGAACGGAGTTGAACTGAGAGAGCGTGCCGTTCACAGACGCCAGAATGAACGAGTTCACAATAACGTTCATCAGGCAATAATGCAGTACGTTCAGTTCACGTTCGCCCAAAATATGAACGAGTTCATGAACTTTCGTTCAATGAACACGTTCAGGCACAACACTGATGTTATGTATACATTTTATGTATTCATGGACCAATATATTCTAATAAGTAACCAGAAGTGGGTTGTAATTAGTTACATTTACTCATTTACATTTACTAGAGTAACTTTTTGAAGAAAAATATTTACTATTAGGAGTAATATTATAGCATTGTACTTTCCACTTTTATTTCAGGGATAATATGAAAAAGTATCACTTTTATCTGGGTAAAATGTATGGCTACGCCATCCATTATGAGCAATGGTCGATAGTAACAAAGTAAATGTACTTGATTACTGTTCTTAAGTTTTTATAATTTTTTACTTTAGTTGAGGATTTTTTTGTGGGGGGTACTTATAACTTTCACTCCACTAAATTCCAAAGTCTAATATTGTACTTTCTACTCCACTACATTTCGAGGAAGCTGCTAGTTACTTGTTACTTTTGGCTCAGCTTAGCTTTGTAATCCATTGTTGCTGTTTTTCTTTTTTTCGAAATGCAATTTCAAAATCAAATAATTTTTCAAAATAGCAGCCATTAAGACTGAATTTGGACACCAGTGTTTTAGAGACTTGCATGATGTTTCACAAATGTGAGAATCTCAGAGATGATATTATTCGTAGTTTATACATTTTATCAAGCCATGTAGCAAGGTTATTCAGTAGGATGAATTTGAAATTCATAATTGTTCCTACAGCCCTATGATTTATTCATACTGTCCTTTGGTTCACCCTTAAACCTCTGTTGTGTAATCAAGTGTAAGGAGAGTCATTCCTGTTTTCTTTTTGGTTTGTCCTGGTTTTTTGTGGCATTTTTATGTTGAAGTTCTTTACAGGTGGTGTAGAATCCGTAGCAGAATGGTTCTACGCATCAATACATCAGGTGTCTTCGGAAAGTTACACGGTTCTGAGAATGAAAACACAAGTAGACTTCAAAGCAATGAAAACCTCTCCCTTAGCCAAAGTCGGAATCAGAGGAATACCATGTGGTTCAGATAATCCAAGACCTGACTTTAAAGGTCAGTAATATTGAATTGTACTAATTGGGATTTAATATAAAATTGTTATAATTTAAATGTTCTGTCTTTCTTTTTTTTTTTCTTTAGAGCATCCAACCACCAAGGTTGAATCTTAAAAATGAAATAAGGAGGAGTAACAAATTCAGGATAAAGAAACATTATCAGGGCTGAAGGCGTTTTTGTTTCTACAAAAAAAATATCCATGGCTTAATTCCATAATTCTGTATTCTGTTTAGTCACTGAGATACAGTACCAGAAATTTAATACTTTAAAAAGTACAGTACAATACTCTGACAATACAGAGCAATAGGCAATTGAATTGATAAAATAAAGGTAAATTATCACCACACAGAAGTGGCATTCCTGTAAAACATCCCCTCATTGTTTATATCACACAATTTATTTAATCCAAAAACAATTAATAACAAAAAGGGAAATAAAAAAAGTGGTAAAAGTCACCAATATTTTTTTTTTCAGTTTTTCAAAGGACTTTGGACTACATCACTTAACCTATTTCAAACTGACTTATTAGGTAAATCTATTTCAGACAAATCTTCTCAAAGAAAAGGCTTTGTTGTGATCACAGTGATTTTATTAAGACATATAAGACTTGTGTAGAATATTTAGAAATTATATAGGATAATACGATTCTTCAAATTTTTGCTTGATAGATTTCATGCTGGTGTAGCAGGAAACTCACAAAGATGGTGTATTTTGAAACAGCCAGTAAGGTGAGAGGATCTAAAAAAACCTCCTCCTACTTAAATATGAACAACTGCAATCTCAGAAGACAGTCTCAGAATGGTTCTCTTTTGGGTCACTCTTCTTCTCCTTCATCAAGGATGTGAGTTAAAGCCTAAGCAATTTTAATTATTATTTAATTATTAATCTAACTTAAGTATATAACTGATGCTTTCTCATTTTAACATTTTGTTTTCCTCTGGCTTTAAAATTCTTACACCCATTTTATACCAGTTTCTCCTTTGTTTGTCTAATGCAGATGCTATGGTTCCAGTGATGACAGTTTATCTTGGTGAAGCAGCAAACTTTACATGTGATTTGCCGGATAATCATGATAGTAGTGGTGAACATTTCTGGTACAAGCAAACAACAGGAGATACTCTGGAAGTAATTGTGAAGTTTGTGAATAATGCAAACCCACAGTATGGAACACATTATTCCGATTCAAGAATAAAAAGTGTAATTACTGACAAAATGAGCATCCTCACTATTTTAGACACAGCTATAGAAGATGAAGGAATGTATCATTGCGTTTTCACCGACTGGCAAACAAACATTTGGCATGGGACCTATCTATTAATAAAAGGTAATGTCTTTTTTAAGAATTCACATCTTACAGAGATTTCCACATATTTTTATTCATTATAATATCCAAGTTTGGGTTATGTATGTGCTTTTCTGCAAAACTAAGTTAAACAGAGAAAATAACAAGGCTTCTGAGTGAAAAGATATTATATATATATATATATATATATATATATATATATATATATATATATATATATATATATATATATATATATATATATATATATATATATTTAATTTGAGAATGTAGTCTGAGGGAATTTGTGACATAATTCTATCTAAAAAGGCACACAATTAAGCATTTGCTTCATTTTAGTGTGAGCAACACAAAAACATTCACTTCTTTTATCAGTCAAAAATCCAAATTTTGAAATTAGTATTGTTGACGTTAAATTTGAGGTTTAATGTCAAGAGCTTGTGAAACTGTAGCATCTTACGGCAAAAAGCGGAGAATGAAGAGGCACAAATGATCATTTTATAGAGTAAGTAAATGTTGACAATAAGTTAATGAGTGCTAAACAGATACAACTCTAGATTCTTATGTTATTTTTTGAAAGACTGATCAGTAGGGAAGTAAAGACGTGCTTCAGGTTGTTTATATTGCCTATTTTAAAGTCCTAGGTAGGGCAAATAAATTCAGATTTTTTACTTTTTATAATCTCATTGTGTTTTTTGATTTGCAAGTAAACTCTTTCACACCATTATTTGATTTGACTAGATTTATTTTTATTTTGGCAAGCCACTTCAAATAACATGAGAGTTGTGAGGGTGTCAGTGAGCAAAATTTTCATTGGTACAAGGTGTACAAAAGTAATTTGTTAAACAGCTAAGTTACAGACATCTAATGATTAGAGAAATCATTGAAGTATAAAAAAATACACATATC
This sequence comes from Cyprinodon tularosa, assembly GCF_016077235.1. Taxonomy (NCBI): domain Eukaryota; kingdom Metazoa; phylum Chordata; class Actinopteri; order Cyprinodontiformes; family Cyprinodontidae; genus Cyprinodon; species Cyprinodon tularosa. The sequence goes on from NW_024039352.1 coordinate 2,011,105, forward strand.
CTAAAAGAAAATTCCTTAAAATTCCTACATTTTAAATGTGTCTCTGACTCCCTTACAATTTGAAAAACTGAATTATTTTATACGCATCATTTAAGAGTTTTGTTTGATATCCGACAGGAAACACTGCAGGGACATCAAACTACAGAATATTTCAGAAGCTGATGGAACCAGATTCTCTTCATCCTCAAGATTATGTGACTCTACAGTGTTCAGTCTTCTCAGACTTTGAGAGCAAGACATGTTCAGGAGAATTCAGTGTTTTCTGGTTCAGATCAGATAAGTCTCCTCCAGATATCATCTACACTGAGGGCTACGGAACCAACACATGTCAGAAAAAAATCGACCATCAAACTAGATGTGTATATAACTTCTCGAAGGACATCAGATCCTCCGATGTTGGGACCTATTACTGTGCTGTGGCCACATGTGGAGAGATACTATTTGGAGTTGCAACCAAGCCAGAAGTTGGTAAGATTTTACATGTAGGTTTTGAAAATGTGTTTTTTCAAACATACTCTTGCAGTTAAATTGATTTTTTGGTCAATTGTGTTCTTACTTTACAGTGACAGACCCTGTATCACCTGTACTTCTTATAGCTGTTTCCTGTTTGATTATTTCTTTGATTGCAAATATTGTTTTGATCTGCCACAAAACTCCAACAGCAGCATGTAAACAATTTAAAGGTAAGAGTTTGTCAGTGACTTTAGGGGTTCTAGAAAACTATAACTTTAATTATTCCAAAATTAATCATTTAATCTGTGCATAGAGACATATTGTGATAACCCTTGAAATATTAATCTGGCTTTAATGCATGAGAACAGTGCTGAGCACACTTTCAATACTGTGTAAGAAATTAGCTGTAATGTTAGGTTGTTTTTTGTCCATTTGGTTAAGAATAACTAGCTTTGTCCACCCAAAAACTATGTAATGTTTGGTATAAGTCAATTTTTAAAGTTGTTAAATTGCGCAGCAGTAAAAGAAACAATATAAATCTACATTTTCTATCTCTATGTATGTATGTGTTTAGGAGAAGTGGTATGGATAAGTGTTTATTTGAGAGAGTATTTAGATGTGTACAACTGTCTTGCACCATGTTCCAAGTCGATTTCTATGCATTCAAGGCAGACTATTTCTTTCTAGCTGTCTTAATTGTACACAGGTACATAGCATTTCTTTCAACAACTTGGTGACCTTATTGTCTTTATAACTCAGGCTGAATTAGAATCTTGTTTCTCTTTGGTTGACCCTGTTTCTGTCTTTCCTGTGGTTGACTTGCGGCTGCTGTTACCCCATATTTTCCCATTGGTTCCGTGATCAGGTTTGCAGTTGGAGGCAACTTTCCAGTCTACTTCTGTGCAGAACTACTTTGAGAGCACAGCAAGGAAGAGCCATCATGCAGTGTTGATACTGTACCATTCAGAAATTCAGGGAGATGAGATTTGTAAAACAACAGTGAAGATATTGTATCACACCCCTATGATTGTTAATGGTGTTTGCACATCATTTGGTGTTATTTTACCTTTGGATTACTTCATTTTAGTAAAATATGAAGTAGTAGAAGAAGAAGCTGCACTCTTACGTGACTGTGGTCATATGTAAATCCATGCCCGAAAGAACAATTCTAAAAAAAAAAAAAAGTACACTATGGGGCATTAAGGTTGCCAAGCAGAACACAAACTCCTGTCTGTTTCTGGATAGCAACACTCTAAATGACATTGGTATTGATGACCCTATGGTGGAAAGCTAAATAGGTGTTTAGCGCGAAGCTGAAGTTAGCTTCTGATTGTGGCCTCTGTTTGAAGAAACGGTTTTTGGCGTAAAGGGCTATTTCATCTCTTAAATCTGCTTTCAAACCTAGATTATATTACTTTACAATTAAAGAATTTTTAAAACCGGTTTGTGATTTGTGCAAGCTATCAGAATAATGAAGATTCATTTAAGACCCATTCAAATGTTTTATTTGTACCTGGACTGGTCCAGTTCAAACTACAGTGCATAGATTCTTCAAACCTCAAATGAACTATTCTACAGTAGCTGCAAAATCTTTCTAACCCAATTTCTCATAAAAAAAAGTCAACTAACCCACCACATTAATAACCCTTTAAACTTTTTTATTTCTATTTTCTTCCTCAGAGGACTCTCAATAGGAGTTATCGTTTTCAGTATATGGCATACTATGGGAGATTCTCGGGTGAACCCCAGAGCAAACTCTCCCTCCACCATCTTTAGGACCATTCTGGTGGTATCCCTGCAATCAGGACATCTATTAATTATCAGTGATGGGCAGTAGCGCCGCTACATGTAGTGAAGCTATTAGTTTAACTATATTTTCCAGTAGCTTGACCGTATTTATCAAGTAACTTTCCAGTAGTGACATTATTGTTTTTATCAAGTAGCGATGTAGCGTCCGGAAACGCTACAAAATCCAGGGCAAAACTAAGTAATGAAACCAGGTTTTCTATTTTTGAAACAACAATCGGTGTTATTCGTTGGACATTCACGCATGAGCCTCTATTCTGCCTCTCCAGTCTGTGTCTACGAAACATGTGCATGCGCACTGCAGTGGAACTCAAAGAATGACGCACACAGATACACACACACACACACACAGAGCCACACACACAGGATGGAGGAGGAGACAGGAGCAGAGCGAGAAGAGCAGCCAACTGTCCCTACCACACCGTGGCCTTATCTTCAGAGATTTTGAAACTTGTTGAATCCTCTGATAAAAAGTATGTGTTCAGATGTCTGCTTTGCAATCCAAAAACCAAACCGTTGTCAATATCCAGGACATTGAATACCAACCTAAGAACTCACATTCAGGTGAATCACTAATTTCCCTCCTGCAGTATGCAAGTGATTTTTATTTTTTTTATAATGTTTTATAATGTTCAGTTATGCAAACATGAGTGATTTTCAAGGTTCTTGGCCATAGAGAGCTCATGTTTTACATAGTCAAACACTAATTAAAACAGTCAACTACAGTCAACTTTTTTTAAATAAAAATTAGAAAAATATATCAGCTTTAAATTTATTGGCGCCTTTAATTTCCAGTTAAATCTGATGAGTGCCACTAAGATATTCTCATTAGAGAGCAGTAGCCAAACTTACATATTGCATTTTCATGGCCTAATTTACCAGACAGGATGTTTACATATATCTGTTTTAAGGCTTATTTGCACAGATAAGGTTTTTTAGGTATGGAGGAAAAGCTCTCCCATATATAAAAATAAATGCATGCTCAATACATAAATAAGCATTCAATTAATTACCCCCCAAAATACAATGATTAAATATGTAGGTAGAAATTAAATCATACAGTGAGACATAAATGTATATATATCGCTTAATTAGCTTCTTTATTTTTTCACCTTTTTTGTAAACATTTTCATTTGTTACTGGAATCGATTTGTTTAATTGAGGTCTGAAGACGTTTTCTCTAAAGGAGACCCTAAAGAAATAAGATGCCTTTTGTAGGGTTTTGTTTTCCCTAGAGATGTCCATTGAATGCAAACTCATAGCCATGTCTCGATGTGTAGAACACTACACAGTACCTTTAATTTGGTTCTAAAAACAGCAGATTGCTTATTTTTCGTCTACTAGTAATAACTTTAGTTTTTTTATTATGCTGATCATAAAGCAATTTTTACACTGTTTTATGTCATTGGCTGATCTGTAATAAATGTTTTAACTAGTGTGTCAGACTCATTTTGAACTGACATTAGCTTGGTACAACGTTAAGTAGCTTCTGATGTAGTTAAGCTACTTTTAACACATTAGTGTAACTTAGCTTGCTATAATTCTTTAGGTGGTAGCTTTTGTGTAGTGAAGCTTAATTTATTGTTGAGTAACTGATAGCTTAGCTCACTACACTGGACAAGTAGCTTGCCCAACACTGTTAATTATACTCAATACACATAGTAAACTTTATACACTGATGACAGCTTTGTTTGGGGCTTAATTTGACAAACTATAAAATAGCTTAATGTAATGAAAGGTGATAACTGTTGTGAAATGTATGACCACTAACTTTAAAGTTTAGTGACATAATATCTGTCACTTTTTCAGGGTTAAAAATGTAAAGAAAATAGTAAGTTCAAAATAAGTTTAAAAAAAATGACCTATGTTCTGGCCGGGTATTTTTTATTCATGAGTGAAGAGAAGATGAGAGAGAAAAAAATACTCAGTTGAAGTCAGAGTGAACACACTTTCTTGTTTCTTTCTTCACAATTAGAGATAGAAGGGACCCCTTCACAAGAAAGATTGAGGAACTTGAGTGAGCAAAGTGATCAGACTGTAAGTAAAGCTGTAAACTCCAGCCAATTTTGACAGGTACCAAAATGATTTCTGTCAGCTTCACTTTTTAATTGCCATTTTATTACCTTTACAGAATGGTGACGAGCGCGACCTGAACTATGCAGAATTACACTTCTCTGCTGGTAAAGCTAGAAGACGAAAGAAAATGAATGGGGCTGAGGACAGTGTGTATTCTTATGTTAAATATCAATATTGAATATTAATGTGAGTTACATTTTAAAGATCTAACTGTAAAATAAACATACATGACATACATGTGTGACATGTTTTATAGATCTAACCAACCACAGAAAATAAGGATGATTCATTTTGTAAGAAGAATTACTTTCTATTTTTATAGTTGACCCTAAAAGACCAGATTTTATTATGTTCCCTTTGTAAAATACAGTTGTAACTGAGCAATTCTACCAATAAACTAGCAAGAGTTGGTTGAAATAAAACCTGAAATCTGTCATTTGTACAATTTCTTTAAGTCATTTTATTTAAAAAATGTATATATATATATATATATATATATATATATATATATATATATATATATATATATATATATATATATATATAGTTTAGATTTACTTATATCTTTCTACCACTTTTATAGAATACAATAGAATAGAAAATCCCTTTATTGTCCCACAATGGGGAAATTCTGGTGTTCACAGCAGCAAAACAAAATTTGAAAAAGTGGTTACACAAATGTGGACCTTAGAAAAATGTATAAGAATAACATAATAGTGAAGAGTTAAAAGATAAACAATAAAATACTGTACTGTAAAGTGTTTTAACAATATAAATCACTTTGCACCTGTAGAATAAATAACAATTATACAGCTATGGACATTTTTACAGTAAGGGATATTTGAAAATAGCAGCAACATCAGAGATGTGCAAAATGCCAGCAGCATGTTAATTTAACTGACTAAAGTTTATATCATTACATTGGCTTTTATTTGTTAATGTTCCCAGTGGTTGGCACCTTTATTCCAATCTGTATTCTCATGAGTGTAATCTGTGTTCACTTTACAATAAAAAAAGAAGAAAAAAATGTAAAAAGAAACAGTTTTGCATAGTTCGGTTTTCATTATTTTTCTGCTTTGTGTGTCCACTGTTACACAAAGGCCACAGAGCGTATGGCGGAGAAAGCCGCCGAAGGATAGACCTGTTTGAATTCACAGCAAAAACTCTTCCGATATGCTTATTTTCAAGGACTTAAAAGGATCCAGTCCAGGTAGACCACATCGTTGGAAGACACAGCCCATAAATTCGAACACAGCCGATGTTACACCGGGAGCAGCAGGAGAGAGGAAAAAAAAAACAAAACACGGCTCTGAACACAGATAGCTGCACCCAAATGTGTTACCTTTGGCTAAAGTAAATCAGCAGAAAGGGGAAAAAAAGCGGAAATTATTGGTGGGGACTGTCCCCACCAGCCAAAAGTTGGTGGGAACATGTTCACACCAGTCCTACAGAAAGTTATCCCTGTGATCAGATCTCTCAAAGAAAGTCTTCGTATCACATTCAGCTTCATTATGTACACCTGGCTTGAGGTAGTGGACTAGCCACACACAAGGAACCTGGTTTGGCATTTTTGGAATGGATGAAGCCAGTGTGCACTTCTCACGCTAGGTTGGGTTAGGCTTTATCTATTACCCTCAGATTTTCGAATTCAGCTCTGGTGAAATAGACCCCCTCATCAACAATGAGCCCTTCATCCATGCATCCTCTATTCCGTCATTAAGAGAAATTTTTCTAGTTTTTTTGGTAACTACTGACTCTGTTGAAACGCAGAATGACACACAGCTCCCCTCCGTCGCCGTTCAAGTATACAGGTTAAGTCTATGTGTGACGGATGACAAAGCAAAATGCAGCAATTTCTAATATACATATGTTTTTTTCCCAGCTTTTATTGTCATTACACTGTAACAAGTACAGAGCAATTGTGTGGCGCCCGGGGAGCAGTGTGGGGTTAAGGTTCTTATAGGCAATCCAACAATGACTTCTATGTCAGAAGACTCAGAACATATAGGACCCAGAATTCAGGCAAGACAGACAGTGGGAAAATTCGAAGTGTTTATTTAATATGACGTGCGGCTGCTTTTCAGCTGCAGCAATATTCTGTATTTTTGGTTTGGTGTTATCAGTGTGATGCAGAGTTTCCGACATTAATAATATTAATATTAATAATAATAACTGAACTTTATTGATCTCACATTGGAGAAATTTACCTCTGCATTTAATCCATCCCCTTGGGGAGCATTGGACTTCCATGGTGAGGCGCCCAGGGAGCAGTGTGGGGTTAAAGGTCTTGCTCAGAGACCCAGAGTGGCAGTCTTTAGGAGTGGGGCTTGAACTCAGAAGCTCAGAATTACAAGCTCTATGCCCTAACCACTAAGCTGCCACTCCCCCAATTTAGTTTTTTCAACAGTTCAGCAGTCTGATCGCAGTGGGGAAGAAACTGTTGGAGAACCTGTCGATCCTGTATCGAATGCAGGGAAGCATCTTTTCAAAAGGCAGGAGGGAGATTAGTCCATGGTGGGGGTGTGAGGAGTGGCTGATGATGTTACGGCCCAATGATCCTATCTGCTGTTCTCACCACTCTTCTCATGTTCTTCAAGTCTGAGGCGCTCGAGCCTTCACACCACACAGTGAGACAGCTGGTCAGAACGCTCTTATGGCTTCATTTTAGTCATCCTCAGTCCATATCACGTGTACCACATACAAATCAATGATGTGGACCATTTGATCAAATTTCTTGTTTACCAAGTGCTGTTTAAAAGGGCATTACTTGGCAGCACATGTGAATATGAGCAGTAAGACAAAGTAAAACTTTATCATGCATATCAAAATGTAGAATTAGTTTGCATATTTTATTTGATAATTGTTCAATAAATCTTGTAAAGTTATTTCTTAAAATACAATTATATCTTTCAGTTTCTTTAAGGAAAAATCTAACTGCTTGGGACGGAAAAAATGGTAAACTTTATTGGTGGCACCAAATCAAGAAATAATATTTACTGAAGATTGTGGAATGCCCAGCCAGCTGGGCATTGAAGTTTTGAAACTTTAAGATGTTTATTGCCCTCCCCCGTAGGGATGTCAATTATCTTTATTAATCAGATATAATTCAGACTGTTATATTTTGCTTATGAACACGCGCCCTATTGGCTGTGTGATAGAACAACAAATGAAAGTGTGAATCGAGTTCAAATCATTGTCAAACAGTTAATTCTGCAGATACATGGAATAAATTCACTAAACTTCTTGTGCAAAATATTACAGTTTATTAACAAAATCATTCAGCTCCAAGTCAAACATATTTCAGTTAAAGATTCTTGGCTAAAACTACTGAAACTCAACTAAACTAAACTACTATGTACGAAGAGGAAGGGAAAAAGATTATATCAATTATTTATAGCAATTGGAATGTTTTCAAACCAATTCACAATGCAGATCCATGAGGTGAATAAAAATGTATTTGGCCAAATATTGTTTCACTTAATGACTTGCTTAATCAGGACTCAGTAACCTTTGGTTAAATGATTCTTTACCCTCCTTGAAATAGCTAGGAGCGTATGGACATGAGGATTCCATTAAATGACTCTTGGTCATACTTGGTAATCCAAATGTAATAAACATATGAGAAAACGCATGGACAATATCAGTGTTTAGACCCTTACTGTAATAAAGCTTGTCCAAGTTTCAACAAGAGCTCAAAACATATTACTGTAGTAAAGCGTAGCTTGCAGTCCATCCTGGTAGCTTTGTCTTTATTCATCAGTAAACACATGAAATGATCAAAATCATCAAAATATGTATTGTTTAACTAGATTCTGTCCCTAACTGTGCCAGACCTGCAAACCTCTGTCCATGTCCCTTTTGGAAGGGTTGACTTCTCCTCAGCACTTAGCAGTTTAGCAGGGCAGGCTCGCACGAAAGGGTGGGGGGGTCCTTTGTCCCCTGCGGCTCGAACCTAAGAAAGGGCTTCTTTCACCTCCAGTCTGGTGCTGTAAGTTCTGAAACTCAGAGAAATGTGTTGCAAACGGCCTGTTTTGCAGCAGTTCGGTTATGGAATGTCAATCATCATGACTTAGCCTTGTTCATTCTGGAGATCTGGGTCTTGAGCCTGGGTTTCAGAGCAGAAAAGAAAGATCTCCCAGCTGTTTTATGAGCAAAACTGCATTCTCTTCTCCAGTGATCATGCAAAGAAGAAACATAGACATTGGTTCTCAATGTCCAAAATTATTATCATTGTTTATGGCGAAACAGTTTCTTGACAATATGCGACTAAATTAAGGGAAGGCAGATAACAATGCAGAAGCAATCTGTCAGATGATTACAGTCAAAACAATAACGGCAGGTCAAAGTTTTGTTTTTTTGGACAGATTGTGCTAACATGAAAACAGGTACAAGCTAAAGAAAAACAGAACAAGCTTGATTTGAGGTATAGCTACTATTTAGGTTGAAGCATGTACTATTTACCTTTAAACACATAAACACCCTGACTGACTAGAGTTGCTGTGATCAGTGGGGAAAGTGCCGCTGCACTGCAGAACTTACGCACTGCTTCCAAATACAGTAGAACCAAAGGTTTAAGAGCACCTCAAGGAGTGAACTAAAAAGAAAATAAATCTTTGGAGGGAATTAAAGGTAGATATTTTTCAGCTAAAGCCCTGAAACCTGAAGGATGTGGAGAATGTGTATGGATAAATGGTCCAAAGTCCCTTTTGCTTGTCAAGAACTACAGGAAATCTTTGATATTTGTAATTGAAAAAATCTTATATACCAAATATTAAGTGTTGGTTTTTCTAAAGTATCAAATACTTTTGTCATACAATAAATGGCAAATTAATTCTGAAAAACTTTCATGAAGAAGATTCTGAAGATTCAATTCTCAGCCAAGGGTCTTTCTGCATGGAGTTTGCATATTCTCCCCGTGCATGCGTGGGGCCTCTCCATGTAATCTGTCTTCCTCCCACATTCCAAAATCTTACTTTTAGGTAAAATGGTGCCTCTAAATTTTATTCTTAGGTGTCAGTGCATCTGCATAGTTATATGTCTTTGTGTGTCTCTATGATCCAAAAGGCTATGGTATGGGTGTCTGCTGTTACCTGAAAAAAGGCTTAAATGGGAGACAACGGTAATTTCGCTCAGTTTTTCTGAAAGCGTGTGAGGCAGCATGGAGGTCTATCTTCCTGAGCACATTCTAGTTAAATCATAATGGGTGGTTATGCAATTTCTTTGGAATGAGTTACATTAAAGAAGAAAGTACGTGTAGTAGGCATTCAGCAGGAAGACAGAGAATTTACACAGGCATGGAGATTATGGTTGTTCGAAAAGGCCTTCAGATTTATCAGTATAGCTCGCTATGCTACATAGCTTACAGCTTCAACCTCCTCACCAGCACTGGGTCCTTTTATCCAGCTTTTGCAGCCACTTACAGTTCCTTAACACTTTTGCTACATAGGAAAGTGCAGCGTCAACAACCCTACACACATATCTAATTACCTCAAGATTCATAGGATAAACAGATGACTGCCCCTTTTTAAGAAGGATTGTGTTAGTGAACTAGTCCAGCCTGTTACCCAGTGAAATCCCCAAGTATTTTTAAGTGTGCACCTTCTTGATGTAGTCCTCATGAAGTGAGACTGGCTGATGTCTTATCTCTCAGGAAACCGAACACCATCTCTTAGGTTTTGGCGATGTCGAGGTTAGTACAGAATTTGTTGTTACCTGATAGTTTCAATGAACACACATTTAATCCATAGGCAGAATTTTGTTTTGTGTCCAAGGCTGGAAGATATAATGATAATTATCCCAAAACCAGGTCTTTTTAATACTGTTCTTGGCAGTCTTTAAGAGCAATATTTTCCATTCCAGCAGGCTAAATGAAAGCATATTGTCAACTATCTTCATGCTGCCCTCCCCCAACTTTCCCTCTGTAGCTTGTTTATGAGTAACACAACAAGGAGAGCTAAGACTTTAAAGAAGATATGTCCTTATTCAAGTTTCAGTCTGTTAAGAGGCTAAACAGACTAGTCAGGTCTATTGTTAAGACCAACTTTATTTGAGCAAAGTCAAAGCAACAATAAAGCTTCAATCCTTTCATAGAGGGATGTTCTGCAGAACATGGGGACAGTTCCCTTCAGACTGATCTCCAGTAACTGAGCCAGGTTAAGATAAAGCAGAGGTCTTTTTTCTTGAAGAAAGCTGATTGAAATAAATGCATTTATAAAAAAAATGAAACAAATACGACCCTGTAAACTGATGCTAAGTGTCCACCTGACCTTGCTTTTCTGACAGATGTAATAATATAAAATTAACCATTTGAAGGTGCTTTTACAAAGTAAGGATGAAAATATGTTGGTTACCTGTTATGTGTTTAGTGCTTCAGTGTCTTTGTTCCCTCCATCTCATAGATGTTGGAAAGTCACAGTGGTGCAGTAGGGGTTTTAAATGTTTTTTATTATTGTTACCATGCTTAAAAGTCTTGACATGAGTAAATAAATTCTTACACTGACTTTGGGGGACCTGAGCATTGTGTTGTATTTATTGCACCCTATTGGATTTTTGAAAATACTTGTTGACAAATTGCTGAATGTTTCTGTGTTTCTCACCGAATAGAAATGGTAAGTGATGTTATAATCATCATTAGCCTCGGCATTTCATAGAACTTAATACCACATAAATACAAACCAATCATCAACAGCTCTGAAAATGTCAGAGTTGTTTGGGTCTGTTACTTAGCTTTCTGTGAAGGGAATGCCCTGATATCTAACTTTAGAACAAGCTAAACATGAGAACATGACTGAACAAGAGCAAACCTAAGTCAATACACTTAGGAAAAACAAAGAAAAATAAACATGAATATACTGACGCATCAAAAATAAAATGATGAGTGAAAATTAAGCATTCTGTACCAATAATTGTTCAAACTAATAGTGTATAATTCAGAATAGTAAAGAAATCTATAAACACCCTGTAAAAATTTGTCTTTTGTTTTATTATAGCTTTAAGACAAATTTCATGCATTTTCAAGCAGAATAGGGTTATTTGTATGCTTTGGGTTTAATTAGATTCTAAAAAAAAAAAAAAACAGGATTGTGCACGTTACTTTGAAAAAGTAATTAGTTATAGTTACTAGTTACTTCTCCCAAAAAGTAACTGAGTTACTAACTGATCTACTCCACAATAAAAGTAACTAGTTACTAGTAAAAGTAACTATTGCGTTACTTTTGCGTTTCTCGCCCCCATAACCCTCACCACCCGGCCCCCACCTTCTCGCTGTGTGTTTCAAAAGCCAGCTGAATAGAGAGGACGACAAAAACAACAACCTGCAGAGAGTTTTGCATTTATTACAACTCAACGTAAATTACATCAGGGGGGAACGCTATCTGACGGGCCTATAAACCCCATCAGATAGCTCTTAACACGGGGTAACTCTATCTGATGCAATGTAAATATCGCCAGGCTGCATTACCTCTACTCCTGGGTGTGAAGTTTTTTAACAGGGTGTTCAGATCTGGTGAGTGTATTAAATTAATAACCCTCCCATCCGTCCGTCCGTCCGTCCATCCATCCATCCATCCATCCATCCATCCATGTAGGCTAACATTTGATCCTTCACGCTCTCCATAGTTCCCCTGTGGCGCGAGCACAGGGCGGCTACTACGCGCCTTTAGTGAGCATTTGTGTTTCCTGTCGCTTGCGCGGTCAATCGTGCCGCTTGTGCTGTGCGGAGATGCAGGTGAAACCGTATCTGATGGGGAAACGCAGCTCGACATAACACCGGTATTTCCATGGGAAAAAAACACTGTTTTGCTGCTGGAGTCATCCTCACTCTCCATCTCTCTGTGTGTGCTGTATGTTAACACCTGCCAGCGGAAACACCCACCTACCCAACTGACAGACGTAATCTCACTATACAGGTGCTGGTCATAAAATTAGAATATCATGAAAAAGTAGATTGATTTCAGTAATTCCATTCAAAAAGTGAAACTTGTATATTATATTCATACATTACATACAAACTCATATATTTCAGATGTTTATTTTGTTTAATTTTGATGATTACAAATGACAACAAATGAAAATCTCAAATTCATCATATCAGAAAATTAGAATATTACTGAAGACCAATAAAAACAAAGGATTTATAGAAATGTTGGCCAACTGAAAAGTATGAACATGAAAAGTATGAGCATGTACAGCACTCAGTATTTAGTTGGGCCTCCTTTGGCCTGTATTACTGCAGCAATGCGGCGTGGCATGGAGTCGATCAGTCTGTGGCACTGCTCAGGTGTTATGATAGCCCAGGTTGCTCTAATAGTGGCTTTTAGCTCTTCTGAATTGTTGGGTCTGGTGTATTGCATCTTCTTCTTCACAATACCCCATAGATTTTCTATGGGGTTAAGGTCAGGAGAGTTTGCTGGCCAATTAAGAACAGGGATACCATGGTCCTTCCACCAGGTACTGGTAGCTTTGGCACTGTGTGCAGGTGCCAAGTCCTGTTGGAAAATGAAATCTGCATCTCCAAAAAGTTGGTCAGCTGCAGGAAGCATGAAGTGCTCTAAAACTTCCTGGTATGTGGCTGCGTTGACCCTGGACCTCAGAAAACACAATGGACCAACACCAGCAGATGACATGGCACCCCAAACCATCACTGACTGTGGAAACTTTACACTGGACTTCAAGCAACGTGGATGAAATGCCTCTCTTCTTTTCCTCCAGACTCTGGGACCTTGATTTCCAAAGGAAATGCAAAATTTACTTTCATCAGAGAACATGACTTTGGACCACTCACCAGCAGTCCAGTCCTGTTTCTCTTTAGACGCTTCTGACGCTGTCTGTGGTTCAAGAGTGGCTTGACACAAGGAATGCGACAGCAGAAACCCATGTCTTTCATACGTCTGTGTGTGGTGGTTCTTGAAGCACTCACTCCAGCTGCAGTCCACTCTTTGTGAATCTCCCCCACATTTTTGAAGGGGTTTTGTTTCACAATCCTCTCCAGGGTGCGGTTATCTCTCTTGCTTGTACACTTTTTTCGACCACATCTTTTCCTTCCCTTCGCCTCTCTATTAATGTGCTTGGACACTGAGCTCTGTGAACAGCCAGCCTCTTTAGCGATGACCTTTTGTGTCTTGCCCTCCTTGTGCAAGGTGTCGATGGTCGTCTTTTGGACAACTGTCAAGTCAGCAGTCTTCCCCATGATTGTGTAGCCTATAGAACTAGACTGAAAGCTCATTTAAAGGCTTTTGCAGGTGGTTTGAGTTAATTAGCTGATTAGAGTGTGGCACCAGGGGCCATCAATTTTGAACCTTTTCACAATATTCTAATTTTCTGATATGATGAATTTGAGATTTTCATTTGTTGTCATTTGTAATCATCAAAATTAAACAAAATAAACATCTGAAATATATGAGTTTGTATGTAATGTATGAATATAATATACAAGTTTCACTTTTTAAATGGAATTACTGAAATCAATCTACTTTTTCATGATATTCTAATTTTATGACCAGCACCTGTATGTGACCTGAGTAACGTGCCGTAACGGGGTGTCAGCAATGGTAACTGCGTTGTAGTTACAGTCAAAGTTATTAGTTAGATTACTTGTTACTAAAAAAAAGGTAACGGCATTACTGAGTTTCAATGCCGTTACTCCCATCACTGAAAAAACCCCATAAGAAAATGTCTTTTGTAATAGTACTGCTCAAAGGAAAAAAAGAGTTACAGAACATTATTGTATAAAGTATATGTACTATAGTATTCTAATAGAGTTTCTTTGTCTGTTATTTTATAAAATAATATTATTGAGCAAAAGCGCTTTTACTCAAGGGGTGAGTAAGACAGAGTATATTTAGCGCTAACCAATCAGATGCATAGACTTCTCGATTACCACACCTCCTTTTTTACTTAAAGATAAACAAGTGTCCAAATGAAGACACTGTGAAGATGATTCTCCTCTGGGTCACACTGCTTCTTGTTCATCAAGGACGTAAGTTCTACTTGATAAATATATCTTATTTACAAGTCTACTTAATGTTTTGTTAGTAATATTTACCTTTATGCCTTATTGCACTGCACTGTAACTTTATTTCTACTTCTAAATCTGTTCTTATAAAGGCACATTGGTTCCAGTGATCACAGTAACTCTTGGTGAACCTGCAACCTTGACATGTGATTTACCAAAAGAATGGTTGGGAATTAAAAGTATTCACTGGTACAAGCAGAGTACTGGAGATACTCTGAGGGTGATCACAATGCTGCGAAAAAACACAGCCCCTAAATATGGACCAGGGGTTTTAGCCTCAAGACTGGAGATAACGTATTTAGAGAAAGTCAGTAATCTCACAATTTTGAGGACCACTGAAGAAGATGAGGGAATGTATCACTGTGCAGTCCTTGATTGGACTGAGAATACGTGGAGTGGAACCTATTTGTCACTGAGAGGTATATATGTTCTTTTTTTTCTACTCCCGCCTTGTTTTAACAGTCTAGTCCTAAATACCTGGGAGTTTTTTTTTATTTTTATTTTTTTATCTAATCATAGTGTTTATTCTGACTGAAACTTAAATTAACCGTTTGAAGAGGTTTAAACAAAATTAGGGCTGGGCGATAATTCAATAACGATATATCGATCGATAGACGTGTGGCGCAATAGAAAAAAAGAGGGTCGATAAAAAACGCAGTTTTCCTTCCTTCTCATTGTAGCCTATAATGTAGGTTTATGCTAGTCACTACTTCCTCCTAACCAATCGCAATCGCGGACCCAGGCACGCCGTGACAAAGCGCCGCCCTCTCAAACCACAACACAGAGCACATGAAGATGTCGCAGCAAGGAGAGGCAGAGGAAATTGTTCCAAAGAAGGGTTTTTGTAGTTCGCCAGTTTGGCAGTATTTCGGTCATGGCAAGTCGGACAAAAAACAAACCACAGTCATCTGTAAAATGTGTAGGGAACCAAGTCTGATAACACAACCAAATTTTTTTTTTTTATCATCTCAGCCGCTCACACCCACAGGAGTACGAGCTGTGTAGGCCCCGCCGCGGCTCTCCTCCAAGGAATCTTTGGGAATTTTGGGGAAAAAAATGAAAAATACTAAGTGGGAAACTGCCCAGAACTGAATATATATATATATATATATATATATATATATATATATATATTTATTTATTTATTTATTCAGTTCTGGGCAGTTTCCCACGTAGTTCTTACAGTTAAGAGAAAAATGCTGAGGGGCCAGCAACTTCAAAGTAATAACTCAGGTTAAAGCAGGAAACTAAGCTGAACCATAACGAGGTGCCACAACACCTCTAGAAGAATAGGGGTGAGAAAAAATACCCCATAGAAATACTAGGCTAAAGGGTGAGTTGATTTTTGTTTGGTTTTAGTTGGTTTTTGTTCTTGTTGAGTGGGGTTTACATGGTAGCCTAGTCCTACAATCTTTTAATTACCACAAGCTGGTGGTGTACTATTCCCACCCAAATAGGGTATTCTATTTATTTATTTGTTATATTTATTTTTGTCACTTTTCTGGTCACTTTAGTTTATTCTTTGTCAGTATTTAATAACATAACTCAGGTCTCTTAAGATATTTTTCTTTAAAACAATTCTGTTATGGTTAAAAAAGTTGGTTAAATATAGATTATATAGATTTTATTTGTGTTCTTTATTAAAATCAAATAATTTAGCAATATCATAAAATGTCCAGGCAGAGCTGCACATAAAATATGGTTTCAAATCTTTTCAATAATTATCGATATCGATCAATATGCATTTTTTTTTTTATCAATCAGCTTTTTTCCTATATCGTCCAGCCCTAAGCAAAATCCTAACTTAAATCTGCTACAAAATTTGTCAGCACTCTTATGATAAAAATACCAGTGGAAACAACCAAGGATGTCCCAAAGCAACCTTTTCATTTCTGATAGGATACCAATATTCCAGCTTTTAGAATTAACAAATACCAATATTGACCCAAAACTACATTAGCATTAGGAATGCAAACATTATTTTTTACTTATTTTGTATAATAGAATGTTAGAAAAGGCTTGATCAAGTGATATTACTAAAACAGAGAATCATAGTAAACAACAAAAGGTATAAAAACAATCGACCCATGTAATTTTGTACCAATATCCGATACTAACACCCCTAGAAATACTTAAAAGCAGTTAATGCAATGTTTTGGTTATTAAGAAGTTAAAATATTTTCAGTTTTTTTTATGATCCCTTTTACATTTTCTTTTAAAGATAATTTTTGTAGAAAACTCTTCACTCTAAGTACCATAATATTTTTTGAAGACAACAAATATAACAATACATTGCAGGGGTAGTTTGTTTTTGAAAGCAAAGCCGAGGTAAAATTATTCCTGTGTAGATTAAGAGAATTGTATATTACACAAAAAAAAGAAAACCTAGTCCCAAATCTACTTTCTCTCTTAAAAACAAAAACAATACAATTTTTCACTATTGTATTATTTTGCATGTTTCTAATGTTACTTTGTGCCACACAGGAAATATCAAGAAAACAATAAACTACACAATTGTGCAGAGGTCAAGAACCACAAATACAGTAAATGTGGAAGATACTGAAACTCTGGAGTGTTCAATTCTGTCTGGCTCTCAGACCAAGACTTGTCCAGGAGAGCTCCAGGTGTTCTGGTTTAGAGCCAGATCAAGTAATTCTTACCCAGAAATTGTTTTCACCAGTGGAGTGCCTCAGGATGTTTGTATGAAGAAACATGATAGAAAATGTGTTTATAGCTTCTTTAAGAATGTCAGTATCTCTGAGACTGGGACATACTACTGTGCCCTAGCCACATGTGGAGAAATATTATTTGGTGATGGGACTACTCTTGGAGTTGGTAAGATTTTAGTTTTTCTACCCAAGTTGAAATGTTCATTTAAAACATGTCTTAAAACAATTTTTTTTGTTTGTTTCTTTTCCAGAAGAACCTTCCAACTCTTCATTTATCACACTGGTGACTCTAACAATTTGCTTGATTATTTCTGTTATTTTACATATTACAATACAGATTAAAGGTGAGGGTTATTCATTGAATTCAGTCTTAAAGGTCTTCTCTTTGTCTGTCATTTCATTGTCAATGCTTTATGCTTGTGTTTACAGTACATATTGTTCCATTAAAGACAAAAAAATCAGATGACAATGAATTAAATTGAAATTTATCAAAGTAATAATAAATAAAAATGTTAACTAACCAAAATACTGACACTGATTTTGTATATATATATGTATATATATATATATATATATATATATATATATATATATATATATATATATATATATATATATATATATATATATATATATATATATATATATATATATATATATATATATATATATATACATATATATATGTTTATACAGTATATGCAGCCTGGTGGAGCTCCTGAACTAAAATTTTGTTGAGCAACACTGAGACAATCACTTAAATCATGTTTGTTCAGTAAATGTTCTGTAAGAATTCTGAACCTTTTAACATGTATATTGATTCACTGTTCATGAGCAAGGTATTTTTGTTCAAAGTCATAGGGAAGTCATATTTGAATTTCAAATCATTCTGGCTTAAACATATATATAAATGTGCTCTTTATCAGACCATATTGTCCCAAAAGTTGGAAAATTCTATTTAAAAAAAAATCATGTCTTAAAATCTGTGGGGGTTTTTCCCGTTATTTTATGCAAGCTAGGTAGTTATATGTCAGCTTGTACACCTAAATTGGTCAATCATATATCAATGGTTATCCGTCCATCAATAGTTTCGGTCATAGCATCTTGATTCATATGTCGCAGCTAATACACGCAACAGTAGAAATAAGAATCATTTACTTTACCATTGAGTTACGTCCCAGTGTTCACGGGGATGGACGTCTGTGTCTTCAGCAGGCGTAGAGCTAACAGATCTGTCAGAGTTGCGAGGCAAGGACTCAAACATGTAGGGCTCTAAGCCTTCTACACCAAACAAAGCTTCAGCCGCCCTGGCGTCCTCTTCCACAACAACTTCATCCCCGCTTTCCTCCTTTAAATAAAAAATATAAGACGGAGGAGACGCATCCACGACATCCGACACAAAACTCTCCTCATCTTGCAAGTTTCCGCTGTCCGTAGCGATCCTTGACATTGTCATTTCTAAGGGCTACTTGGTCCCAATGTAATTTCCCATTGGGAACCTACTAGCTCTTATTTGCTAACTGGTTATTAAGATGCTTCCGATATACCAGCCACAACCAAACTTGCTTGCGAACCTTCCGCCACAACAATCCCGCTCTTTTGATAATGGACCAAACACATTCACTTTATTCACTCGGGAGAATTCGGAACTGCAACCGTTGGAGCAGCCGCCTCCCTACGACTTAAAAAATAAAATAAAAATCCACATTCTTTTTGTTGCAAACTTATCATTAAGTAATATTGGATTTACTATTACTTTTTGAAATGTTTCAGTCTGATTATTTCAAATCTTATGGAAAAATGTATTAAATGTGTTATTTTGTTTAAGGCAAAAAATCAAGCCATGGACACGATGTTGGACAAAAGGAAGATATCGTATGTACTCATATACAACAAAAAGAATCTCTTATTGACATAAGATGTTTCTAGGGACTTCAATTTAATTCGTTTTTTTTTTTTT
Source organism: Cyprinodon tularosa (assembly GCF_016077235.1). Taxonomy (NCBI): domain Eukaryota; kingdom Metazoa; phylum Chordata; class Actinopteri; order Cyprinodontiformes; family Cyprinodontidae; genus Cyprinodon; species Cyprinodon tularosa. The sequence continues at coordinate 2,030,081 of NW_024039352.1, forward strand.
TTTTTTTTTTTTTTGCATAGGATGAAGATAGAAATGACCTGGACTATGCAGCACTGCACTTTCCAGGAAGCAAAGCAACCATTAGATGTATTAAGAAAAATATTGCTCAAAGTGTTTATTCACAGGTACTTTTTAAGTAATATGATTTCCTATTTCCTCATGTATTTGGTTTAATCTTTGGTTTGCTGTTTTGTAAGTCAATTTTGTGCTAATTTAACCCTTTGTTATGGAGCGATTTTATCTTAAAAAAATAGGAATGTTTATGTTTTTACTTACTTTTTATGACAGTTTAAAAGTACCTGTTTGTTCTTATGTTATAACTAAGCTGAAATTAACTATTTTAGTCAATGAATACAAGTCTACAGAACAACAACTGGACAGGCCACCTTTTGCAGTTACTTTTTTTATCTCAACTTCTGTTTCCTTGAACCCCAGACGGCCTCGGCAGATGGCCGCTCACACTGAGCCTGGTTCTGCTGGAGGGGTTTTCCTCTCCACTGTCGCTACAAGCATGCTTAGTGTGAGGGGTTGCATCCGAGTCAATGAGTCGATGCAATCAACTGGTTTTCCTTAGATACAAAACTTTGAATCAATTTGACTGTATGATCTGGTGAACTGTAAAGTGCCTTGAGATGAAGTGTTGTGTTGTTGAATTGGCCCTATATAAATAAACTGAATTGAATTGAACATATGTTAAGCAACTGCTTTTCATGCTTGTTGTTTATACTCAAATACTTGAATGAGGGAATTAAGATCTTCATCATACTGTTAGGATAATTATAATTGATGATGTTTGAGTTTATTTTTATTGGCTGCCTGCTGTGTTTCAGAACTGATGTTTTCCACAATATTCTGGTTGAGACAGTTCCTCTGTCCTGATACACAGTTATAATCTTCATTCTGTATGTGACAAATTTTTGAGAATGGAATTAGAGCAGTGTCCTTCAACTAAGAACAAATTGTAATATTTTTATAAGGCTGGAGCCATGATGTCTATTCATCTGCGAACGTGTATGATGGAAAATGGTATGATGTCGCAGACTGGAGATGTATACAATGTCTTTTTACTTTTAATCGGGGCTACTTCCTGAGAGGTGAGCCCGGAGGGTGGGCAGCTGCCATTCTGTAAATTCTAAGCAACTTCTCTGATCTGAGTAAGATTACAAGTTATATCAAAATCTGTTGTAATGTGTCCTGGTTATTTAATACAGATAAGTTATGAAGTGTTTTTTAAAGAGTTTGTCCAGAGTGATCACATTAAGATCTAATATCCTTATGTAGAATTGTGTAGAAAACAAATTGGAGATCAATAAAAATACTACATTTCTGCTTTATTTTAAAATGTTCACATTGCAAAGGTGCAAAGGTCATGGAAAAGTATGTAATTAGAGAAAGAAGATGTGCTCCACTCATTTCATAACCTTAAGAGTGGGTCCACATCAGCTGCCATGCAAACCAATCAGGGATGCATTTTAAATCAGCCAACCTTTATCATCATGTACACAGCAACACAGCATCTTCTACTCATTGATTATAGTTTAAAGCCAATTAAAAAAACATGTGTGATCCATGTACATCAATTTACAAAACTAATATGCATATTTTCAAACTTCCAGTCAGCCTCTTGATACCTGTTGGCTATCAGGAAAATAAAATCTATGAATATAGACACTCTTGAGCCTCCATTTCTTTTTACTGTTGTATTATTAGAAAAATCAAGTACAGGCTGATTTTTTAACCAACCTAGGCTAGCGCTAGCTTAGCACTACCATGGCTTCCCCCTGTCTGTCATGAGCAAGTATTTTACCCACAGAACAGCTTCAGGAAACAGAAAATTGTTAAGCAGTTTATTTACACCAAATGTGCATATTGCTAATTTACTTCTGGGAACCAGGAACAGGAATGACAGGGGTCTCTGAAAATTGACAGGAAAGTAAGATGTGTTGAACTAAATTGAGAAAAATTGGAATTGTGGAGAGAGCATACTTAGAGGTTTCTTTTTATCCGCCAGAGAGGAGGGTGAGTTGGCTTAAGGAAATTCTGAGTCTTGGTACCGACCAGGGTCGGACTGGTAATCTGTGATACCAGGCATTTGCCCGATGGGCTGGTCCTAATTACGGTGTGCGAGGGCCGCCCCTCCTTAAATCATACCGGCCCCAACACTTACTCTCAGGCCAAAGCACCTACCTGTGACAGTAAATAACTCAAGGATATCAAGAAGTAATACAATGTTAAGGTTCCATAAGTGGGCCACTGTAGATGGAAAAATGCCAGGGTCGATAATCCTTCCTAGAGAGACTAAATGTTTCATTGTTATTTACCGATAATCTCGAGTCACGAAACTCTGGTTCAACTCAAATGTTACAGGTTTTTGGTTTCTCTGTGTTAATTTTACAATTAGTTTGAGCATGTCTCCTGGATTCTGCTTCTGCCACTGCAGTGATCTCAATCTTTGGCAAATCACAGTTGAAGGTCTGGGTAGAACCAGCTTTATAGAAATGAAAGTACCTACATAAAAATAAAATATAATAAGTATCACAAACTATATACACTGCCAAAAATGTACAAGTAGAAGTACTCATCTGCAATGAGAAAAAAAGAAACAATAACAGAATAATCTTGATACTTTCCCTTGGAAGAAACTTTGATCATGCTCTTGTAGGTGTTGGAGTGGCTTAAAAACAGTCAACCTCCTGTGTGTCAAACTGTCATTGTCAAGGTTAGGTTGAGAGGACCCCGAAACAAAAGCAAAACTGGGAGTCCAAAAAACCCCCACCAAAGGTGGACAAGGGAAAACAAAAGTCTCTTGAGGCTGGCAGTGAAAGAGGGCCTCTCGAGGATGACTGTGAAGACGGCGTCTCTGCAGCTGGATCCCTGGAGGACGCCGTCTCTGCAGCACCCGCTGACTGCAGCGCAATAACCTCGGAGGGTGCCGCCAACTGTGGCGCAGGAACCTCATAGGGGACCGCCGACTGCGGAGCAGGAATCTCGGAGGGGGCGGCTGAGGGGCCTTTGAGGCGTGGAGCGCCTGCTGAGGGGCCTTGGAGCTTTGGCAGTGCTCAGTTGATCATAACTTGATCCCTCCTGAGGCTCAGGGGTCTCTGAACAGCACAGAGCATGCTCAGCGGTCTCTGGACGGCACAGAGCATGCTCACAACAAGGTTTTGTCTGAGGAGGAGCGCTAAGTGGATCTGTCTGAGGAGCAGGGTTAACACTAGAAGTCCCAGAGAATTTCAGTTTTCCTGCAAGCCCCCCTCCCCTCTTCAAGTTTGTGTATTCACTCTACCTTCCTAAATGTCCCTATTGTAATGCAAATAGCCTGTGATATGACCAGCCCTTCTACATGAGACTGGATGAAGGCTGAAACAAACTGGCATCAGAACCAGAGCATGCTCCAAACACTTTTCATTACCTTCCCCTGCAACATCAGACCTTTTTGCAGGAATAACTTGGTAATTCATATCTAAATCTTTTATTTAGGCAAACCTATTGAACAACCAGATATCATACGGGTCCTAGTTCCTGAGCTGAGAACAGGTCATAACCATGCTTTTCCAACAAGGTAAGGCAGAGCCTATTTATATTGTCCATTCACCAACAGACTCGTTTATATTGCAAAGCTCACTATGTGAAAGAAAGAACGACTTAGAGAATAATTGTATTTTGTCTTGTCTCTCCTTTTCACCTTTCGTTCAACATTTCGACTTAGAAAATGACAAACAGTATGACTTCAGTATTGGAGTAACATTATT